>NC_142193.1:8525000-8745000 GCF_026936395.1 Plectropomus leopardus
ATCAAACCGACGAATGACCTTTCTTTGACTTTACTGGACAACGTTCTGGGACAGAGGAAGCGAGCACCAATGGGAGCCTTGTGGGCACGTCACCCGAAGCCTCCGAAGCCTCCGAAGCCATCGCCAACTTTAAGTCACTGAGCAGGAGGCTGCAGTGCCGCTTTGGAAACAAAATACAACCTGAAATGTGTGTGATTTTTTTTTTTTTTTTTGTCTGAGGAATGTTTATCTTTTATCCTGTGCGTGCAAACAGTGAAACTGCATGTGCAAGCCTCTGTGTGTGTGTGTGTGTATGTGTGTGTGTGTGTGTGTGCGGCCTGTTGTTTGTGCTGACCAGAGAACAGTTGCTGACTGCGCTCACCCCGGGTTATTTTTGGGTCATGCAGAGTTGAATGGCAACACAGAGCTATAAGCATGGTCAACCAACTGAAAAAGAAAAAAAAAATCATTGGAGCAAACATAGTCTGACATGACACATTCACATCACACCCTGTGCTGATACTAGCAGTATGAAGCTTCACCATTTCCTGAATAAAAAATATATGGACCAAAGAGTCTGAGCTGTGTCACTGCTATTTTACAAATCATCTGAAGCTTTTAAATCCAGCTCTGAATAGAGGGCAGAAGAGAGATAAAGAGGAGGAACCAAAGTAGGCTACAGCACACAAAGTGCTCTGGGATGCGTAAAGCAAATGTGTGCTGTGCTCTGCCCTCTGGTGGTGTGATGGGAGACCAGAGCAGAGGAGTGCAGGGGCTGCCTCCGTCAGCTCAGGGAACGCTGTGTCCGTGAACGGGCCTGGAATACTGATGCCACAGTGCAGGGGTGCAGGAGCTGCAGTCTGGCAGGCCCAAGAGGAACGCTCAGGCCCTCACATTCACTGTCCTTTACACACAGACATAGAGGACTACTGCCTTTTTTCTGATTAGACAAAGCTTTAGTCAGCACTAAATACATTATGGATGGGAATCTTTTGATGTTTGTTTGTCTTTTGATGATTTCTATCTACATCGTGATCAGTGACTTGGCTTTGACTCCTGATCAGTATTAAAAGTATGAAAAGTAAATCTTCCAACCATCTTAGTGGGAATCAAGCCCAAATATTGTGTTCAATAATATAAGCCCTTATGTCAAAGACATTCATCAGTGTAACACAGACATTATACAAACGGAGCATCATCTCCAGCTCCTCCACCCTGCAGCAACCTGTGGTGCATTTAATTCCACATCGTAAAAATTAAAAGACTTTCCACTAATTAAGGATTTGTTAGTGAACCTGCAGGTCATCTTTTTGGTTAACCAATTCATCACTTTGTCTAAAACACTTCGTACAACACTGACACATATCCATCACAATTTCCCAAGGCCTGCCCTGACATCTAAGTGTTGCTAATTTTGTCTGACAACAGTCCATGTTGGGAGAAAGTTACCTCCACAAGTGACAGAGTTCAAGTATCTCAGGATTTTGTTCATGAATGAGTGTAAAATGGAGTGTGAGATGGATAGGCGAACTGTCGTGGTAAGAGGGAGCTAAGCCAGAAGGCAAAGCTTTACTGTTCCATCTTCGTCCCAGTCCTCACCTATGGTTTTGAGCTTTGATTAGTGACCAAAAGAATGAGATTGTGGGTACAAGTGGCCAAGTTTCCTTCATAGGGTGTCTGGGCTCAGCCTTACAGATAGGACGAGGAGCTCAGACACTCGGAGGCAGCTCAAAGTAGAGTCGCTGTTCCTTCACGTCAAAAGGGACCAGATGAGATGGCTTTGTATTCAGGTATTATCAGGATACTTCCTGGGCACCTCCCATTCTGGGCACGTCCAGCTGGTAGGAGACCAGGGCAGACCCAGAACATGCTGGAGGGATTATATCTAATCTGACCATGGAACACTGTGCGATTCCCCAGGTGGAGCTGAAAAACATTGCTAGGGAGAGGGATGCCTGGAGTACTTTGCTCAGCCTGCTGCCCCTGCAACCCAACCACAGATAAGCAGATGAAAATGGATGGATGGAAACATTCGAAAAACCAAACATCCTTTTTGCACTGATGAAAAAAAGCAATGAATACTCATATTTAAAAAACTGGAGCCAGAAAATGTTTGGTATTTTTGCTTGATTAATTACTAAAAGCCCCTAAAACCTTTGGAGAAAGTGGACAGCTTGAAGTAGTTTGGTGTCCACATCACTGAGGGCCTGACCTGGGTACTGCATACTGACTCAGTGGTGAGATAGGCAAGGAAGAGACTGTTTCACCTCAGATGCTTGAGGAAATTTCCAGGTATACCCTCAAAGATTGAGGTATTTCTACTCCTGCTTCATTGAGAATGTCCTGACAGGGAGCATCAGGGCCTGGTACAAAAACAGCACCTAACAGGACCATAAGACCCTGCAAAGGGTGGTTCATTCAGCTAAACACACCATAGGCACTGCTCTAACCTACCTCAAGGAGCTTTATATTTCTACTTTTACTTATTTTAAGGATCTGAGTACTTCGTCCATCACTGCAAAATTCCACCCAGTCCAGGCAGAATAACAAATCTTAACAGTAGTCAGGCAGTCAGGTAGTCACCATTGGACCAGTATCTGAGCCTGTGGCCTCCATTGTGCATAATTATGATCCTGAGTGTGCGGTCGTCCCCTCCAACAGTCTGTCCTCCTGTCAGACGCCACGCTGCAGCATCACTCAGCCTCTTCTCTCACTCTGCAGGACGGCCCGCCGCTGACTCTGTGCCAGCCGGCTGACGACGGTGCCAGGACACACACCAACACACAGATGTACACACCTACTTACACGTACAAGCAACTGCACACACTCTCACTCACACTCAAATAAATCAAATGCTTGGCCCTCCTCTCCGTTGTCCCAGCATGCACCCTGGTTACCTGGCCACTGTCCCACTAGCAACAGCTGCTATCTCAGGACCGGACTGAAGGTTCCACTGCAGGATAGCGCACGCACACACACATTCACAAATGCAGTCACACAAAGTGGAGACACAGACAATACTGGCTTCATTGGTCCCTGGCTCTGAGGAGAGCTCATTTGAAATGATAAAACACTGAACTAATCAATCAAACTAACTAATCAAAATCAACCCCCCCTCTCTGGTCACCGGCCCCAGTCTGGCCAACTCTGGTGTTCCCCAACGAGAGTCAGAGAGTGAGAGGTAGTTGGCTTCTTAATATCATGTTGGAGACATGCATGGCTGCAGCCACTTTCTGTTTAAAGCCTGCACAACACAGTCCTACAAACCACACCCACCACTGGTACAACACATATGAGGCCAAACCTAGTAATAAACCACTTTTTTTAAATTAAATTTATTCATTATACATGAAGATGTGATTTACCTAGTAACAAATATAACCCTGGATCTATCCCTAACCTTAACCTCCTCTCTTTTAACCTAACACTTTATAATTGGCTTAACACTAACTAGGCAATTTCTTCACAGCTTCAGCTTCCAGACCAAGGGGCAAAGGGGGGCTGTTTGTGTTTCTATGGTGGGCAAGTCACTAAGCTGCTTCAGCTGCAGCTATACCTTCTCAATTAGTTGGGCTAAACAGGAAAATTGGGTAAAGGTTCAGGAGCCCCTGAGCCCTGTATGAAGCATTTCTTGTTGGAAAGTCCCAAAGACAAACAGAAAGTCCACAAAATGCTGCAAAATGACCACAAAGTGATGCAGAACACCTAGGCAGTGATGCAAAATAATCACAAAAAGATGCTAAATGACCACAAACAACCCCAAATTGTTGCTAAATGACAATAAAATAAAGCAAAAAAATAATCATTAGGATGTAAAATGATAACAACCTTAAAAGAGATGCAAAAAGGAGAATACAAAACCACCACAAATTGCTGCAAAATGTCCATAAAAGGAAGCAAAACAACCCCAAAGAGATGCAAAACAACCACAAAGAAACAACCATAAAGAAATACAAAAAACGATATATAAAAGTACCACAAATTGCTGCAACATGACAACTTTGCAGTAAAACAACTACAAAGATCCCAAAATAATTACAGCTAGGCAAAATTACATCCAAAAACTCTGAAGAGATGCAAAATTACAACGACGGGACACTAAACAGTTATAAAGAGACTCAAAACTTCCACAAATTGCTGCAAAAATGGCAACAAAGTGAAACAAAACGAACACAAAGAGAAGAGAAATACCCGGCAAAAAACTCAGAGCAATTACTGTTGACGTTCCAATGATCTGTACTTATCAAACGTACCCGAAGTTCGTTCTGAATTTGGTAAGCACTCTTTTAAGCACTCTGCACCTGCTGCCCGGAACTTACTGCAGAACACGTGGAACTTTTAAAAACCGTATGAGAGACTCTGAAGCAGCTACATATCGCTCTTGTTCTTGTTTTAATGTAAATCCTGAGTCTTAATCCTGTTGCTTTTAACTAGTATGTATCTTATTTGTTTTGTTGTGTGAGTTGGTGTTTGACTGTAATTGTTGCAACTTCTATATTTCTTAGGCTGCTGTCTTGGCCAGGCTTCCCTTGAAAAAAAAGGTCATTGTATCTCAGCGGGACCGACCTGTTTAAATAAAGGCTAAATAAATTTTGAAAATTATTTAAAAAATAACAGGACAACAAATAACTTGAAAGAGATGTAAAAAGACACAAACTACCAAAAATTGCTAAAAAGTGACAACAAAGTAAAGCAAAATAACCATAACGTCATGCAAAATAACCACATAAAGAAAGTTGTTTTTTGTAGTAACTTTGTGTCTCTCAGTTTGGGGGTCTTGCTCCTATGTAGGAGGGCTAAAGACCTTTTGTCTTGTAATCTGTTTAAGGATGTGGGCTGAGTTACAAGAAGCAGCTATTGACTGATTATTGACATTAGAATATTTGGAGTTGCTCATTAGGCATTACACTGAATTAATATCATGTATAGTTTATTATTGCTAAGAATCAAGGCTTTGAATTTGAGTTTTAACACAGTTTTCACCATGTAAAATGTGCCCTCCCTCTTTGAATCTGTGTCCCCTCCCCTGCCTCATCAGTCTGTAGCTCTGAGATGAGCTCATTTGAGATGATGGAAGACTGAACTAATAAGGGGGAATGGTGCAGACGGGCCTTTCTGAAAAGTGCACAGAGATGCTGTTTGAGCAGATGCACGGGGTCATAAAAAGAGCGCCTGCTGGGACACCGGAGCTCACCTGAACGGGACAGAGGGAGCAATTAATGGCATAATTGTGGAGCGTTAACGGTCACATTTAGCAGAGGGGGCATTATGTAAAGCAGAGCTGTGTGGCAGCTTTGAACTGCAGCTCTGCGGCGGGGCAGAGGTCACAGCCACTGGAGGTTATTATGTAACAGCAGGGCCATCTCCATGACTGTCCTCTGGACACAGTGACACGGGGCTTCACCCCGCTCCTTCCTCCTGCTGCTTCGACATGTACTGCCTCTTTCCAGGGCTCAGCTGATCACAAGTGTCCTTTGGAGGATATTTTCTGCTTTGGTAGAGAAAATGTCAATCTCTTGAAATGTTGCTCAACAGAGAACAATTGTCCTTCAGTTCCCTCCACTGCAGGTTAATGGGAGATAGGTGGGACCTTGAAAATCCTTACAGGAAATCCACATTTTTGCAAAGAGTGCTGAATATTATGCAGAGATGTCTCACAGAGGCGTTTTGCAGGACATCTAAATGGCCTGTGGAGCCCTCTCAGGGTCTTCCTCATTACCTGCTGAAGTGGAGGTTTTAGTTTTGGCAGTGATGATGAGTCAGAATGGATGATGTTGGGGCTTAATTACCGTACTGTGACTGCTGGAGTTCTGATGTCAGCCGAATACAAGCCTTACAGCTCAAGGACACATATAGCCAGTTAAAACATGCAATGTTAGCTAAACCCAGTTTCTCGCTGTCCATCAGTTCTGCATAGGTGGCTGCTCTCATCACAGCTGATGTCGACCTTTTCAGCTGCAGCGCAAGAGGCTGGACTCGGAGGCGGATCACGTTTAACAAGCTCGGTGAGCAGTGGTGGGACGCAGCGGAGTACATTTACTCAAGTACTGTGCTTACAGGCACAGTTAAGGTACTTTTAGGTAGTTTAATGCTACATTGTGCTCCTACTCCACTACAGCTTAGAGTGAAATATTGCGCTTTTCATTCTACTGTATGTTACTTTACAAAGATTTTACATACAGGATGCATTGTTCAAGGATCAAACACACTTTCATGGACAAAATTTCAAAACTTTCCGTGACTTTTCAAGGACCAACGATAAAATCTCCATGACCATTCACATCGTGTTACACAATAGGTATAGAAACTGTAGGATTTATGACCCTACTACTTAAATCACACATAGTATTCTCCTGCCCCACTTGCACCTTAGACAAAAATATCCCATTTAATCATTATTATACCTTTATTCCAACTAGTTGGCACATGCAGAGGGAGAGATGGACCGCTGGGAGAAATATGCAGACTTACGTGATGGAAAATAAGATGCTGTCACACGTCAGTATTAAGAGCTAAGTTACACTGACATTTCCAGACAATAACTTTGCTGTGATGTCACATCAGGTGGCGGTTATCCATGAAACTACTTGGACAGATGTACTAAACACACTCTATTTCCATGAATTTTCCAAACCTGGAAAATTAGATTTTGGTATTCCACAAATATTCCAGGTTTTCCATGACTGTGGGAACACTGATTGTTATATATTATCAATCTACTCAGCATATATTAACTGAAGCTGAAATGAAAAAAACTCATGTAATTTTAAACATTTGATGGTTTCAGCTCCTCAAAAGTGAAGATGTTCATTTTCCTACATTACAATCACTATACAATTAAATTGGTCAGACAAGAAGCAATTTGAAGACACCACGCCTCTCTTTAAAGAAATGGGGCGACATTTCTCTCCAATATTGGCCATTTGACAATCCAAAAAAACCTTTTTTGCAGCCCTACTAGATTTGAATCACAGTTCCACTTCAACATTGATGCAATTAGAAACGTCGACCTTTGACACGACCTTTGATAAAGAGTTGCATCAGAGCCATTATTTTTTAGATATTTTCCCTGATTCTTTAACCTCTATTACATTTTTAGTGATTTTAATACAAACTCAACAAATGAGTTTATTTGTTATGCTTGTATAATCAATTTTGAAAACTTTAGTAGCACATCTGGACAAAAACTACTTGATAGCAATGCTGTAGACATTTTTTGGCTTCAGTGAGCTGCACTACAAAAGTCTAACTGCCCTCCACAATAAAGCGTTTTGAGTTTGAGACATTGAGGCATCTTGTTACCCACCGATTAACCTGAAACATGCTCACATACTGACTCAAAAACAGCTACAACCAGCTGATGAGCTTTCCACCTAACTCTGCTTTAACAGCCAATATTGTCCAAAGACAACAGTGCCATCTTAATGAGCCCATGTACAATCACTTAAACACACAACACAATCTTTGGTTTTTTGTTTTTATTAAATAACTCTGCAGGACAATAAAGATGGTGACAGTCAATGCAGCAGAGACATTTGCTGTGGACTTTAAGCAGTCTCTTCCTTGGCAACACGGTCCTTCTTGAGTGGTCCCTGTGAGAGGAGAAAAACAGGACAGTCAAGTGTCTGCTGCACATGTAGTCCATGTGTTGGCTCAGAGCAGCCCAGTGTTCCCAGAGAGTGAACAGGGAGCGAGCACAGAGAGGCACTGCTCCCCTGCCTCACTGGAGGTCACTGTGGCACTGGAATGGAACCCAGAGTTCATACTGAAGACTGAACCAGGTTACGAACAGTGCGGGGAAACCGAAGACCGGCAGGACCGTCTGGCAGTATGTCACAACTGTCTGCAGTGTTTTTAATGTCCCATTAGCTCAATCTATTTTATTGTTACATCCCATTTAAGGACAAAAGGGAGCATACAGATGCAAGTGCTTACAAGATTCAAGTCATTCATTTTAGGTAGTTTATGCTAGAAGTATGCATCTCATGGTATTTCCTCCATTACTCCCTCGTTCAGGTCTCTTAAAGACCAGGAAAATAAATGTGCTTTCAGTGCAAAGTCTTACCATGAACGCCTTCTTTTCCTCGACGGTCTGGAAGCGGCCGTGGCCAAACTTGGAGGTGGTGTCGATGAACTTGAGGTCGATCTTCTCCAGAGCACGACGGCTGGTCTGCACCAGCAGAGACTGGAAAAATTAAGGAAACAAAACAAGTTTGAGAATAACAGTTACAGGCCCAAAGTTAGAGATTTGTGTTAATTCTTTATTAAAAAAAAAAAAAAAAAAGTAGTCTTCCTTGTGGAATTTAGAAGAAATTCACATAATTTCCCCCCCAATTTCAGTCAACTGTTATCACTCCAGTACAACACAACTCAATCAGGCCATTTCAGATGACAAATCTGTCCTCACCTTACGCAGAGTCAGCACCCTCTTCTTGGTCCCTACAACACAGCCCTTCACCATGACAAAGTCATTGGTCACTTCTCCATAGTGGACGAAGCCACCCTTTAAAAAGAAAGAGGGAAAAGTGAGTCACATCTTCTGCTTTCACGCAAAACGGAATCAAACAAAGTGCACTTAGCCTGCCGGTCACTTACCAGGGGGTTGATGCTCTTGTTGGACAGATCATACTCTGTGGAGGCGTTGTTCTTCACTAGCTTTCCGTCCATGGTGTGGTAGCCCTGGCCGATCTTGTAGATCTTCTTGTTGATCTCGGTACGGTGGTGGTAACCCTTCTGACCGGCACGGGCCACAGAGAAGGCCACACGGGCAGGATGCCAGGCACCGATACAGGCCACCTTACGCAGACCACGATGGGTTTTACGAGGAAGCTTCTTCGTGTGCCAACGGCTGGTGACACCTGTGAGGATGACAGATCATCGTTGGTCCACACTCAAACACACACACACATGCAGCTTTGCAGAAACACTGCACTTTGCTCACTGGTGCAACCAAATGAACCTCAGAGTATTGAAATTAGAAATTAATTTCTGCAGATGCACTTACCCTTGTACCCGTGACCCTTGGTGATACCAATGACGTCGATCATCTCGTCCTGACTGAAGACGGTGCTGACGGGCACGGCCTGCTCCAGCTTCTCACGGGCCCAGTCCACCTTGTCAGAGATGCTGCCTCCGTTCAGCTGCACCTCCATCAGGTGAGACTTCTTCTGCCTCAGAGGCAGCAGGCGCATCTGCACGGATAAACAATGTCAGAACAGAGAAAACATTCCCAACACACTTAACATATGCACAGTGAAAAGTTCGCTGTGCAGTCTCAGAAGGAAGGCAGCATGGAAGATATCCTCATAGATGTCGGGCGCCATGCCTGACGCAAGATCCGTAGCCTCATCACCGACAGACAAGAAAACAACATCACATCTTTATTAATGTTAAAACACACTCACCTGTGTGTGTGCAATGATACGGACGACCTGGCAGTACTTCTTCATGGAGGCAAAGTCCTTCTCCAGCTGTTTTTTGCCCTCCTCGTCCTGCCACTTCTTACAGTATTTGGTGAAAGCCTTCTTCTTGGATTTGTACCTGAGAGCACGCAGCGCACAGAGGACACAGGTTGGCACAGGTCCTTCATAACCCCAAAGGGGCCAGCGGAAGAACACAGTGCATAGCTGTTTGCCCTCCTCTCCACATGGGAAAGGGGTGCTTAATCAGCTAATGATTTTGGCTCATGGCACAGTTTCTAAGAAGCACTTTCCACTGGCCAGAGGAGCCCGGAGCTCATCAGGGCACACGGCACCTGAGCGGAGCTGCCAGAGGAGGCCACCGTAATGTTAGACTCACTCAGTGAAAACACAGCTCTTACAATTTCCACTGAGCAACTAACATCTGCTTCAAACACCACATTCAAACATATTTCACCACTGTGGCATCTCACCAGTTCTTGTAGAACCGACGCTTGCACTCATCGCTGACGTGCTCGGCGAAGATGGTCTTGAAGGAACGCAGGCCGCGGGGGGTGCTGACGTAACCCACAACTCCGACCACAATCATGGGAGGCGTCTCCACAATGGTGACCGCCTCGACCACTTCCTTCTTGTTCACCTCTGCAGAAAAAAAAAAGTTCAGGAGTTAAATATCATAAAGTCTACTTAATCATAAACTGCATCAACGTACGTTATGGTACAGACTGTGCTCAGTGCTCGACATTCAGCAACGGGTGTAAACCCATTCTGTCCGCCCGTCGAGAGACTCATCATAGACAAAAAAAAAAAAAGCATACATATCCACAACCTCTCCAAAAAATAACCAAAACACACTCACTTGAGCCTGGTCTGTCGACCTCACGGACGATGTGTGTCATGCCGGCCTTGTAGCCCAGGAAGGCAGTCAGGTGCACGGGCTTGCTCGGGTCATCCTTAGGGAAGCTCTTGGCCTTACCGCGGTGACGGCGACTCCTCTTGCGGGGCAGGAAGCCCAGGGATCCGTGGCGCGGAGCCGAAAACTTACGGTGGGACTGTGGAGGTAAAACACCTTATTAGTCAGCTGCCCCTTCCTCTGCGCCGACCACGCTGCTGAGGCCTACATGACATTTCAAATAATGTAACGTCGTAGTTACTGTTTGTGCCTGATAACACTGCAGATGAATGAAGCGGCGCAAAGTCACTAAACAGGAAATTAATAGACACGAGTCACACACGCTATTAGCATTGCTAGCTAGCAGCAGGCATTTGCACGCTTGTCGGCTGTCAAAAAAGTCACTTTAACTTCTACTTCTCAGTAGAGATAAAATATGTACAGAAAAGTAATCCATATAAAAACAGCGTTTTCCAAGGAAATAACTTGTAAAAACTGTAAATAGTGTTAGCGGCCTCTTTCACGCTGCCATTTTGGATCCTCAGTTGCCGGTTGTGTGAGAATCCCAAAAACTGATATATCAGACTGAAATATCTAATAAATCTATCCAAGACTGTAAAATAAAGCTTCTATTAAAATAGCCTGAGTGTCTGTTAAATGTAAAATATAACGGATGGTTCAGATGACGGACAGATTTCATCCCCGTGTGTAAGTTGCATGCAGTGCACACTCACCATTTTGTCACCGATCCGATTCAAAGAGACCCTCCTGCTGCAAGACGCTGGTCTATATACGGGAGCAAACATCGCGGGATTCTGCGTGAACATCATCATATTTCGCTCTGTATTAACCCCAATAGCCACTAAATGTCGCTCTTTGACGTTACCAATGAATACATGACACATGACACATTAGCAATTATTACGTGAGCAAAAATGTATTATTAAAACTATTTGTGTTATTGTTGATTTGGACGGTAAATAATTTTTAAAATATTTTTGGAGTATTTCTGCTGTCATTGAAGTAGCACACTTCACATCTTATCTGTTTTACATAATTTAGGTGGGAAACAATGTTAATTGTGCCTCCCCCATAATGTATGTCAGTTTTAATCCATTTAGAATAAAAATGTATCCATAAAGGTGAAAAACTGTCTTTGGACCTGTATGTATACAAGATAATGTATAATTTAGTATTTGTTTTGTTTATGTCCTTAAGTTTTAATGTTAATGTTCATGTCATGTTAGAAAAACATTTGTCAATCATTAACAATGTTCTTTTTCTTTTTTTAATAATGGTGGCTATTTCCTGAGTGAATGAACCACACATACACATAAAAATCAAGCTGTCTTAAAATTTATTAACATTTCATTCATTAAAAAAAATGACAAAAAAACAGATGACACACATTTACACGTTTCAGGATAAGGCAACAATATATTTGTGCTATGATCCAGTGTTGTTACCAGTTTTGATGTTTTGTTTGTTTATATCTGAATTTCATTCAGAGATTTTCATCACCAGAATGCCACCAGCGGGGAAAAGTGGGAGCCTTGTTTTCTTTAAAATGCAAAAAGTGTTGGTGCACTTTAAGAGAATGTGTTTTATTAGGAAGCTCGCTGCAGCAGTTTTTACAGAAAATTGTCCATGAATTCCTCTATAATAATCATATCTTAAAATGCTTGATTCATGCACACACCTCGTAAAAGGCTCGCCTTAATTTTGCCATCGAGACTCATCTTGCGTATACTGCAGCTTTCTTCCACTTATGAGAACAAGAAGAAGCTTCCATTCAGCAAAGATAAAACATGTACTTATTTTTCTGATTTCATTTCACAGCTTGTGTCTTGGAAATGTAAAGTGCTACAAATGATCAAATCTATTAAGTACCCAAAATAGATGTGTCAGTCATCTGGGTCAGTAAGTGTCATGCTTCACTGCTACAGGAACGCAGGGCGATGCAGTAAAGCTGATGCATGGTGTTTCAGCGTATCTGGATTCTGTTTTGAATGAAGCTGTACACATCATGCAGTTGGTCTCAGGCAATGCAAAATGTAGGAATGAGAACATTTTCCCCTGACTCATGCAACTGTGCTGATGAAGTTTCTGCCCTTAAGAGGCTTTATGTTTTCCCACACTGCACACCACTGTCCTGCACAGACTCACCATTACTTTAAAAAGGTGTGATTTGTGGAATTTATCTCTTCACTTAAGAATTAGAAAAACATTTCTCTTATTTCATGATACCTTGGGATTCCTCAAATAATCATCACACATAGAGTCTGTCGTCCAAGAACCATTTTAAGTCTCGAGGCTCGTTGTTCATGCTCATGATTGTGTTCATGAATGTAAAGTGTGTCTCAAGTCTTTGTTCCGGAGAGACATCCCTGAAATGTGATTGAATCGTCACACAAAACCCATCCAACCCGCCTGTTCCTCAAGCTTCTGTTTGAGGAGACTTTGTCCCAAATGTCCTGATATTTATGTCTGCGTGTGCGGCTGTGAACAATCACCCAGCACCCCTCAGACAGCCCTCAGGATCTGTCGCTCTCGATCGAGGTTCATCTTTTGGAAGAAGGTCTTTCCAAACTCGTATGTGCTTATCATGACAGCACAAGCTGGGGCCACTTTGATCACCCTTGGCATGAAACCTGGAGGAAATACAAATGATTTCACTTTTAAACAAAGCAAATATTGTATTTTCATTTCACAAAAGACAGCGTAGAGTAAGTGTGTACCTGCAAAAAGACCCCTGTAGCCCATCTCTGTACATATTTCCTTCATTATGTGCCATGTGGATGTGGTCTTTTTGAAGGAAACTAGGAGAATAAGTCACTGTTAAGAACATGCTGCACACACATAAGTTAATGCATATCATGTGACACAAGTATACATGTGAGTACAGACCTCCGAGAGTGTCCATTTCTCCCAGCTGGATCTGTCTCCGCGTCTTCACCACGTCAAAAGGCAGCGTCAAGATGGCAGCAATCTAGACAGACAAAGCAGGTCATATAATGGACAATCGACAGGTGCAGCCAAAGGTCAGGTTACCTTTCACACTGTTAGATATCATCTGTGCATAAACGATAACCATTCATATCACGACGGCAGCTGCTCTACTGTTGCACAAGAAACATTCCAGTGTGAATGTGGGTCAGACACTGTCTCTCTAAACAGAGATGCATTCACTGCTCACAGCTGAAACCGTGTTATTTCACATATTTGTGTTACAAAGTCAAGTCAGTTGAGTCATGTTTTTTCAAGGCTGTTTTATTTTGATTCAATTGTTCTTACTTTCTTACTTAGTTATGAGGTCCTACCATTTACTGATAAAAGCTAATAAATGTTAATGTTACACTCTGTTTCAACAAAGAATAAAAGAGTTGCGAAAAGGGAGAACATATTTTGCCATAGTTTCCAAAATAAAAGTCCTGTTCCTTTTCCAATGGACGATTTTAGGTGACTCACAGTCGAAGTCCTTGTACAACGTGGATAGGCACAAAAAACTCTGGTTGAGTCATCAGTACAAAAGGTGAACAACTATTTTAGAAAATAAGTCATTCTTGTATTAAAAAAAAAAAAAGTCAAAAGTGTGCATAAAACCGTAGGACGAGAAGTTAACCATGACTCCAGAGGAGCTTCTCACTACGAAACCTCCGATCAAAAACCTTCAAAATCCTGTTTCCTGTATAGCTAAACAGATTTAATTTTGGATTCTGGATCAGTATGGGAGGAATTCAGTAACCATGGCACCATGTTTTGTTCACAGAGTGTCTGAGGAAGCTCAGGTAATGATGAAAAACACAAATTCTTAAAAATGAAGCAGAAATAATTAAAGGTGGAGGCAAAACATAAACCCGTAGGGCTGTTACTTATTCCGGGAAAGTCCAGTGTTTCTTACATCACGGATATCATTAAAAAGTTAACATGTTGCAACAGGGACAGGTGTGCGGTTACATTAAAGCTGAGTACTTACAGCTCCAGAGACGGCTCCTGCAGTGAAGCTGATAGAGAAGTTGGCCTGAGTCACTCGGGACTGTTCACACAGCTGGGCCTTCACCAGTTCATAGTTAAACCAGTACAGTGCTGCAAATACACGGAAACAGCAACAGTTTGTTTCCTGATTTGTCGCTTTGCTCTGCAATACACTCATTGTAATCCTTTCCAAATAACCATTTTGTAGTTTCTTCCATTTTGACCCTCTTTACAGTTTTTTTTAGTTTTTCCTCATCCCCATGGACAGTTTGAGATCAGAGGGTCTTGTACGCCATGCAAATTCTAGACTTCCTTGATGCAGATCTGTTATGAGATGTTGGGCTACATAAAAAAGTGACACGGGGTGAAAAGGGCAAACAGAGAGCCACTATTGTTCTTTCCTACTCCATCTGTTTAGAGGAAAAATAGTGTTACACACCCTCTGTACACCTGAAAGGTGGCTGTAAAAAAACAGTTTTCATGGTGGAAAAAAAGTTTCAAAATATTCACAGAAACTTCTCAAACCAATCTGACAGCTTCACTGTCCCCCAGTCTGCTCAGGGTGTTTCAACTGTTTCTTTGTAAAAAAAAAAAAAAAAAGGTTCAAAATTAGACTTCAACAGAATTTTTAAGATTGCAAAAAGTACAAAGGTGTAACAGTGTTTTTTTTTTTTTTTATCAGGTAACAACAGAGGAGTGAAATATGCTGCAGGAGATGTTCGACGAGTTTCTATGGAGAATAAGATTTTTCCATAGTAATTATGACAAACATGAAGCACATTCCAAGCCTGCAGCAGATGAATGTTTGATTTTGCATTTTTTAAAAATCTCTGTTAAAACAACTCTTTAAATGAGACTCAAGACTCTTCTTTCAGTTAATGTATTCTGTGGAGCTGCTCTCACCAGAGAAAGGTACATCTCGGAGGACTGTGGGTCCCCAGCCCCTCCACAGCGACAGCAGCCCGCCCTGAGCCACAGCAGAGCGGATACACACCCGCAGCTCGCTGTAGGACAGCCGGCGGGACTGCATCTTGGTCCTGACCAGCTCCAGAGGGCTGATCACCGTCACAGCCCCCACTGCAACACAAATCAAGTCAAAAAGCGCATGAGCATATTCCATTTAGGATATCTATGATTGGTTGTGATTGTGTTTTAATGAACTTACATCTGGCCAGACCTCCAGCAACAAGAGGGATGTGGCTGCCCTGGAAGCCCAGACCGTATCTCAGGAAGTCCCGCAGCTGGTCATAGCAGGTGAAGTAGATGACAGTGGCAGGTACAGCCATGACCCTGCACATACACATGCATATGAAATAAGCACGGCACTGGCCTCTGTATGCCATATAAAAAGTTTTCATATAAAGAAAAATGCAAATTTGTCACTGCAGGTCGACTGATGGAACAGTTTGAAGGTATAAACTGTATATTGGTATTTTAGATGTATTTTATTAAATAACTGAACATTCAGTCAGTGTTGTTTCCTGCTAGGATGGATGTAGAGTCTGTCTACAGGAAAATTGAATTCTTGGGAAATTATCTTTAATCATTTGTTCAGAAAATAACTGATGGAGGTTAAATCTACCAGAGTAAAAGTCTGTTTGTGTCAAGCTCATGTGGATTTACATTGTTAAAGGCCTTTATGAGTTTTTATTTGGCTGTTCTGGCAGTGTATAAGTATAGTAGGTTGTCCTATTTTAAATACTTAAAGGAATATTTAACCCCCAAATGTCCATTTGTAGTTACTCACCCTGTGTTACGCTGAATTTGTGAAGAATACTTTGTTTGTCTCACTGAGGAAACTGAGGAAATACTTGCTGAATCAGGGTCACTGGGGTCCATGTTTACCAACAGCAACAATATATCAAAACTTTGGATTCACCAAAGTCCCACAGTAACACAAACAAACTAACTCATTGTGGCAGAGGTGGACCAGCAGCTCCCGCGTTCAGCGGGGTCAAATTGCAGTTTTTGTCAATGGAGCCTGGCTTTGAAGAGAGCATAGATAAGCCTCACTTTCAGTTCATTATTTGTTTGGAGGAATGAGACTTGGATTATACTGCACAAATTGCATGAGTTTGTAAATGAATAGATATTATTTATTTGTTGTTAAACTTTGACCCCTATGACTTCAATTCATCAAGAATTTTCTCTGTTTTTAGATTCTATGTTTTCCATGGAAGCACGTGAGAAGGTTTTCTTCCTAAATTTAACGTAACACATGTTGAGTAACTGATATACAAGTGATAATTTGAGGGTTGACCCTCAGCAAACTTAATATCCAACCAGACAACATTACATTTACAGAGCAAACACTTAATCCTTGTAATCATGACACTCAAAATAGACACGTTTTTCATTACCTAAAGACCGAAATCTTCCTCGTCCAAACCAGAATTTCAGTTCCTTAACATTTATTCTACATCGGTTCTACCATAAACCTTTTCTTGATAACAGTTCAGACACTCACAGTGTTGGTGGTAGTCCACTCCACAAAGACCTGAGTCCTTCATGACGAGTGATTTTCACAAACGCATCCTTTGGCACAAACAAAACAAACACACTTAAACACATCTTCAAAGTGCTCAAAAACTACGGCAAGAAAAAAGGCAGCTGATGTACTCACAAGCGTCCCGCTGAAATGTGTTGGTGTTTTGTACCAGCTGGTGCAACTGGTTCCATTCTGACACACATAGATGTGATCCATCAGTCCATTACAATACAGGAAACATTTCCCTGTGAGAGAGAGAACGACCAGCGGACAGCAGAGTTCAAAATAATTATGAGTGACCCCAGCTTTGCCAACAATCACCAGATAATTAAAAAAAGGATTATAGACTAAGAGGCATCTGAATTTTTGTATAATCCAAACTGTATTTTTTTCTAAGATGAGTTATACAGTACAATCCAGGACGTAGGAGGGAAAGGTCATGAATAATACATGCGACGGCAATGACCACAGAGTCACTCAGAAGATAACACCAGGGCTGTCCTTGTCACTGCTTACTTTGCGTGTTTATTCAGAGCTGGTTTAAGATATGACTATTGACAAACATATCAAAGAAACTCTAAAAAGAATAATCATTTCACAACCTGGCACTACTACAGATTTTACCCAACCACAGCAAACGAAAACATTTACAAGGGACAGGATCATAAGTGAGTAAAAAATTTTTAAAACTCCTCCCGAGACAAAGGTTGAATTGTAAGTAGAAAGGTGCAGCTACAGAACATGTTCAGTGTTGTTTTGTGGTCCTTGGCGCTACCAAACTGTAGATTATCAACCAACGTGAAATGGTAGTTTAAAGCCAGTTGAAAAACTTGCAGCCACACAACTTTCATACAGCAACTAAAACATAAGGCTTCAGGCCAAGAGGTTAAACAACAACATGCACATCTAAGCTGACAGAAAACACTTGCAAAAAGGGGAAAAAGATGTCTATTAGTCGAGCATGTGCGCACACTCACTTAAATTGTGCTGGACCGTGTTTTTCTAACCCACAGCCGAGTTTTAGCATGCAGTGACGGTGGGTCAGATACTTACACTTGGACGGGCGGATGACGCCACCCCATGGAGCTGATTCACAGGCTAAAGCTGAGAAACAAAGCAAAAAGGCAGGACAGATAGAGGCAGAGGGCAGAAATGAAGACCGTGCAAAAGACACAAAAACAGGTGTCGTGTGGTTAGAAAAGCATTGAGATACACATGGCAACAACAAGCAGCTGTTAGAAAGCAAAGCCAGTGTTTCATTACCAAAGCCAATGTATGATCTAAAAGCACAGGATAGGTCCTACCTTGGTGAAACGGTGTTTGCTGAGCCTGCAGCCTGATCTTCACAACGTCCAGCGGTGTGACTGCGAACAAATGACAAATTTGGTTATTACAGTAGCATACAGTTAGACTTCAGTGACCAATAGACCAACTTGAAACAATGTATAAAACACTAACATTAAAAAAACAACAACATTTTAGACATACAAGTTGCTTTTTCAAGTCTTTATGTCCATTATCTCACCAAAAATAGATGTGAGGAGGGCTCCAGTGCCAGAGGCCAGCATCTGCTGCACTGGAGAGATCGCAGCCACAGAGCCGCTGACGGCCCGCTCCGCCATCCTGCCCACCTGTCAGACCAAAAAAAAAAGAGTACTACTTCACGTAGAGAACACAATGTTCTGTAACTAAACTTCACTGAGGTATTTTCTGACCCTGTTAAAGCCTTGTCAACAGGGTGTATGTGTCTCCTTGTTATGTAAAACAACTAAAGAGGAGTGTTGGTGTCCTGCACAATCAGAAACCTAACACTGAGTCTGTGCTCTGTTATGTCAGAATGCTAATTGAGTGACTCCTGATGCTCCAAATTAGTGTAATGGCACCAAAAGTTGTACAAAGTTTGGGTAAAAAGGGTTCCAATGAATGCAGTTTTATGCTGTTGTACTTCATAAAAAGGCTGCATAGTTGAAATGCACAGACAAATGATTACAGTGTAATAAGGTCAGACCAAACGTCCTTCATTGATGTTAGCTGGGCAAGTCTAGGTGGAGCTGTTATAATGGGGGTCATTGAAAACTATGATAGCTTATCTACTATGCGCATGTCACCAAATCAGCATGTGCGACCCACTCCCAGCTGAGAGAGAGGGTAGTTGCACATAAACATTAAATCCGCCAATAGTGAAATGGAATAAAAACTAATAAAGGTAAAGCAAGAAATGCTCTCTGATGTTTAAATAGGTGCTTTATGTTTTTAGAAACTATGCATAATGCCAACAATACCATCACTAGCAGCCAAGACGTTTTGGCTGAATAATCTTTAAGTACCGGTCATTTAAAACGTTCCTGTTTCCTTGCCTGTTTGGATGCTATTTGTTCCCCCTTGCGTGTCCTATTCATGGACTTAATTACACTTTACAGTGACAGTTATAGTCACTTGGCCCTCAAGGTCTGTCTGGCCAATAAGCCAAACAAGTCTTCGAAACAAACAAACAAAAGAGCATGTAGCTATCTGTAGAGGTGGGATACAACTCAGAACATTTCCTCAAAACCAGTACTTAAATATGAAACTAGGTGTACTTATACTTTACTTGAGTATTTCCAGTTAATGCAATTTTTCATCTCAGGGACAAATATTGTTCTTTTTTCTCCACTACATTTGTCTGCCAGCTTTGGTAACTTTACAGATTACAACTTTTCATCTCCTTCTCCTACTTCTTTAGCTAAATAAACTCTCAAAAAACTTCTTTGATAAACTGAAAATGCACCATCACAAAGCTGAAAACAGGATTGTTTTTCTGTCACCACAAAAAGTTGACTTTTTTTTAGAGATTTGTAGTTCTCACAGGACAGCCATGCCTCACACATAATGATTTTATTGAATATGATGCATTGCTGTACATTAAACTACCCAAAAGAATATTAAGGAGTTAAAATAATAACAAAATTAAACATCTACAGCAGTAAAATGCCGCATAAACATTAATGTAGCAATAATATTAGTCCTTAAACATTATTTAAATAATAGTAATAACTGACAAGGAACATTTTACTGCACAGTGAGTACTTTTACTTAAGTGCATTTCGCTGATAACACATTTCTAGTTAGGTAAGGTTTTGACTGCAAGACTTTTACTTATAGTGGATAGTTTTCACAGTGTGGTATTAGTGCGTTTACATTGGTGAATGATCTGAATATTCTTCCAACAATGAGCAAATATGTCGTGAAATTATTTTAAAAAATCTATTTTTAGTTTGTTTTTTTAAAGGACACATTAGCTGGCTTCAGTTTGATGAGGTTAACGTTTCACTGAGTCCTGCAGCTCATAGTCCTAACCCTGTGTGTTGACGGTGTAGGCACACTCTGTACTTTTTCTCCACCATTAGCTAAACACACTCAAAATGAATATAATACAACCCAAACTGAAGAAGAAGAAATGTTGGATTCGAAGTCATTGAAATAAACCAACATCATGTAAGATTAGCTCGCTAACTGTCAGCATGTCAACTGTCATTTAGCTGGTAGCTAGCTAGCTTCCCAGCAAAGGCAACGTTACTGCGTTATGATAACAAGCGAATGATACTCACCTCTACTTTAGCTGCCAGCGTCGTTGTGAAATAGAGTGCTGTCTTCACCCATTTCACTTAAACGTCGCCACATTTAGGAGCAAACGTTCAGTAACTCAGTCGGGTTCTCCATTGCGGATAACCCGTAAACATGTTTTTGCAGTCGGGCTAAAGTCGCAGCGAGGGCATTTTGTAAGAACGAAAAATGTCGACTTCACAAAACTCCGCTCAGCGATGGTCTCACTGTAAGTATTAAAGATGCCGGTGCGCATGTTATGGAGATCAGTGCTAGAATGACATGGATCATATGGCCCCGCCCCCCGCCCTCTGCCGTTAGCCTCGCTGTGGCGCCCCCCAGCTGACATGTCACTGTAGTGCGCCGCAGCTGTTGCGTGTAAAACCTATTTGTCTACAACCTGTTTAATGCTACATACGACTAAACGGGAGCAATTCCTCTGAACTTTATCAGCCAAATTGAATTTAAAAAATCTCAGTTAATGTAAAGAGGAGGCGCTGAAGAATTCAGCTAAAGCAGGAACTTACTTCCTCTCTCTCTCTCTCTCTCTCTCTGTCAGAGGCGTGTCCCAGACAGAGCTGTTCATATTTCTCTTTGATTAATTTGGTGGTGAGACACTTCTGACACACCTGACCGCTCACAACAGCCCTCCAGCCTGTTATCACGGTAAGCGTAAAATAAGCTTCCTCTTTTTATTTAGCTTTTAAAATCTTAAAGCAAATATTCCATTTAGACAAATTGTAAAGATGTATAACGACGACGAACGACAAATATTTACAGTATGATCTTTTAGTTTTATATTTCTTAAGTCTTTTCGTTTTAATAACGAGTAAAATGTGAAACATCTACGGTTGCAAGTTCTCCTTTGAAAGCCTATGCCAATTGAACGAAAGTGAAAGTGGACAGATTTATTATTTATAGGCTAAACTCCTATTGTGTTTGACTTGCTTATTCATTGCAAAATAAAGAGAGAAAAAACAGGAACAAACCTCTACAGGTACTATTCCACTTTCAGGAAATTAATGAACACAAAGCTGAAGCTTAGACTTTTTTTTCGACGTGAACGACTCAGAATTTAAAGGGTAACTTCCGCATTTTTCAACTTCAATTCTGTTTTCACGTTTTTGTGAGTAAGTAACAAATGGAAACAACATTTTTTTAAGTTTTGAAGCCTGCAGCCACCACCAGCAAAACAGGAGACAATGTAACATGAAGGGGCAATTTGCACAATCACTTTAAATCCACTGCAAGTGTTTTTGCCAATAACAGGCTCAGGTTGTTCTTAGTGTCTGACAACATTATGGAAAGAACCCCCAGAGACAGATCTTTTTCTTAAAAAGTAAAATCCTCTTTTATTAAACAGAAACAGCCATGAAAACACCATCACCAAACCAGACTCATTGAAGAAAAAAGTAATTTCAATCATCATAAAATAGATAGTGATCTGATCGCTGGTTTAAAAAAATAATTAAAAAAAAAATCATAGTCTTAAAGAGATAAGTCTATCTCTGTAGGAATCCTTGCTATAAGCTATGTAGTCAGAAACGTAATAATCTGAGCCAGTGGCAAAAACAAGCACTTGTAATGGGCATAAAGTGAGGGTGCACAAATGTCCTGAGTGGTTACATTGCAGCTGCTGTCTCACTTAACACTGGATTGAAATTGTTGTTCAGGTTAATCACGTTGACACCTAACATTGGAAAATGGAGTCTATGTTGAAAAACACCAAAGTTACCCTTTAAGGATTAGGTTTGAAATCATGAGATAAGACAAGATCAAGTTTTAAAGTCACAAATTCACTGACATTTATGAATGCCTGAATAAACGTATTATACTTTCTGTCACATGAACTGACCAGTATTGTAAGCAGAAGTGAGTGCAAACATGTTTTTCTCTGAGTGTAGAGAGAGATTCCTCATGCATGGCTTTCACTTTCATTGACCTCTGTGTGTGAATCTTCCTCTGTGTGCAGATGCAGAGGTGGGTTGTGATCTGTTTGACTCTCCTGGCTCTGGTTGGCGCTGATGAGTGTCCAGATGGAGGGAGATGTAAAGACAATCAAACCTGTTGCAACAACCAGGCCAATGGCTATGAATGCTGCCCATTTGATCAGGTAGACATTTTCCTTTACTACAGTTAGTGCTCTCAGTTGTGGGGCACATAAACCCAATGACAGCAAAGTCATAGTACTAGCTGAATACTTTGTCCCTTTTGTCCAGCACGTAGCTAAATGTAAATGTGAGATAACCATTCTCTTGTATTCTCGAACGAAAAGAATGAAAGCTACAGTGGTACTATTCATGCTCAGTGGTGTTTTACTACTTTATGGTTCAGATAAAAGCTCAGGACTCATTTAGCTAATGAGATAGCAGTTTTAAAAGTTTGGTAGTCAAAGTGTTTCTGCTGTTGCTGTCCTTGCAGGCTGAGTGCTGTGGGGATCACATGCATTGCTGTCCTGCAGGAACAGTCTGCAATACAGCCACGTCCAGCTGTATGAACTCTACTGGGTCCATCCCCTGGGTGGAAAGACTCTCTGCTGATCAGCCTGGACTCTCTAAAGTAATAACAATAACAATCCATGATAAAATATTGAGTAAGACCTTAATGTATTTAAGGCAGGTGCCCTCTTTTCTACCTTGTCCCTGCAGTCTTTCAGGATGATCAAAACATTCATGGGGGAGGACGATGACAACATCTGTCCTGATCAGTCACGATGCCCACCTGAGTTTTCTTGTTTGAGAGCCTTGACGAGGTTTGGCTGCTGCCCCCTAGCTCAGGTAATCAAACCCTGCTCAGAGAATGGTAAAACTGTCATGAAAATCAAACTCAAGTGAAATGAACAGGTAACTAAAGACCCAACCCTTGGAGACCATGGCAGAATCTACTGATGAACTACTCACAATAGCGGTGGTATTATGTGTGCATATGTTATACAAAATTTGTTTCCGAAGCCCACTTACTTCCTGTCACAAACAGGATCTTAACAAATTTGTTTAACAAACTATGCGTTTTCACTTCATTCAAGTCAACAGAAAGTAATCTGCTACTGTGTGAAATAATAACCTAGAGGTTGCAGCTCTGCTGTAAAGTTATCTGTTATTTGAATCCAGTATAGAGACCAGTTAAAGCTTGCTATATGGTGCCATTAGATGCCAAACTGCCATACTTATTTGAAGTCATATTAAGATTGAGATCTTTATGATTTCCAGAAAATATTTATGAATTGAAGAGAAAAATGTTGAAAAGAGGGAGTCCATGAGCCAAGTGATTGGAACTTTTATTATGACTTTCTGACCCTGACAGGGAGTCCCTTGCTCTGATGGGAAACACTGCTGTCCTGAGGGCCACCAGTGCAGCTCAGACAGCCGCTCCTGCATCAAAAAAGGTAAAACTCTTAATAATAATAATAGTTTTTATATTTTTATTTATATAGTACCTTTAAAAGCGTCTTTCAGCATTGTGAAAAGCGCTGTACAAATGTATTATTATTATTATTATTAAAAACACAATTGACAAGATATTTTGAAAATCAAAGCAAAGTAGAAGCATATTATCTCAGAAGCATCCTGGTACTTTCTATAAGAACACTATAGCAGACCAGACAGTCTGAAAAACTGACTGTGACTTTCTGGCTCAGTCCTAAAATGGTCCTGTCTGCAGGAGAGGTTTTACCTAGTGTCAGTGAATAATTATTCATCTGAGCAAACAAAAATTGCATGTGGAGTTCCCGAAGGCTCCAGTCTAGGGCCTCCTCTGTTCAACTGTGGTTGGATGTGCCAAAATTGGCTTGATGAAAGGTGCTGTACAAACAAATTTGCCTAACTCTTATAGGGTGTTTACTTTAGTCTCAAGCCCTCTACATGTACAATTGACACATTTCTAAAATCAGTGTTCCTTTTACGTTGTGGCAGAGCTTGTGACTACAGTTCTGTGCAGCGACGGAGTGTCAGAGTGTCCAGATGAATCCACATGCTGTGAAACCCTAGAAGGAAAGTGGGGGTGCTGTCCCATGCCAAAGGTACAAAATGTCTGATCTTTCAATAACAGACATATAAAAACTGACAGCTTTGAAATGTTATGCTGCAGCATATTTAAGATTATGAAGAAGAAAAAAGTCAAATTGTGGATTTACATGTCCTGCCTGGGTGTGTGGTTATCATGTCTGTGTCCTGTCAGGTGTAGTTCTAAGGTGATATGCCTTTATTCTCTAAACAGGCTGTGTGCTGCGAGGATAAGACACACTGCTGTCCTGAAGGCAACACATGTGATGTGAAACAGTCCAAATGTATCTCCTCATCTACCAAAAAACAGACGCCAATGTGGGCCAAGTTCCCAGCCAGGATAAGAGCAGACTGGGAGAACCAGAAAGGTCAGATTAGTTTCTGTCTTGCTGTGAAAAGTTTTTCCTCATTCTTATCAATGATTGTCTAAATCTGAGTGTGTGTGTGTGTGTGTGAGCCTGGTCTGTTTGTGTTTCCACTTTCAGAGAGTGAACAAGTCACTGCAGAGACAGTAGAAAAAGCCCCTGAGATCACCACAGCGAATACAGTTCCTCCTTCAGAGAAGGAAGTATCTGTGTCATCTGTCACTAAGGCAGCTCCAGGTGAGATGTTTATTGTGAATCAAAGTATGTAGAACAAAAACACACCTAAAAATAAAGTGGACCATCATAGGTGTGTCAAAAGCTCCTGAATGAGACAAGTTTTAGTCCACCAACCAGTTTCTGATAATTAAAGGTACAAAGTAAAAAACAGGCCTTTGTTATAGCCAGTGTTGAAATGTTATATGTAAGTATGGTACTTAGGTACAATTTTGATTCATTTGTACTTTTCTTGAGTTTTTCCATTTTATGCAACTTAAATTTAGCGATACAGTAGAGACTGAAACATAAATTACAGCTTTAGTTATTTCACCAAATTTGATTTTTAATTAAAAAACAATATACATAAACTAATACATGATGCTGTTTTATTAAAGATTAAATTATCCAGCAGTATATAAAATAGCTCCACCTTTACCATCTGGGACATTAAAGAAATGAACACATATTAATGCATCAGTAATTATAATCCAATAATGAAGTATAAGAGATTCTGAAATTCTGCACAAGTACTTTTACCTTTGGTACTTTATGTATATTTTAACAGTAAACACTGATCGTAGCAGATGGTTAGATTTAATAACATTTATATTGTCTTTATTCCATTAAATGTAGGTGTGTTTGAGTGCACAACTTACTGGCACTGCTAAAAAAAAGTTGCATGTGACAAGACAAATTCTTTGCTGTGGCTAAAAAAAAGTACAGCATTCTTCCTGCAGCAATAGGTATGGTTGTATAGGTTTCTTTTAACAATGACAATTTGACATCGGTTATGATATCAGTAATGTAATATATTTTGGTAAACTGGCAGGAAGTTTAAAAAAAAAACATCTTGAAAGTATCAGTATGGCTGGTGTCTTTTAGTTGGGAAAAAGAACAGCAACTTTTAAAATTTTGCATCTCTTCCTGTGTCAAAATGTTGCAATCTTATCATCAGTTTTAACATTTAATGTAAAATTGCAAAAAATAAGTCGCTTTTAAACGAACAAAAGTTATGTTTACATTCTATGTTTTACACCTACAGATGTTGTGTGTCTAACAAATGCATGAAGTATATTTATGTTTTCATAAAATGTTTTAATATGTTTTAAATCCTGCCTGGTTTTCATCCATGTTTGCTTTTTGCAGTGTCCCTTGTACTTGGTGCATTGCTTTGTTTCTCACTGCGTTAACACCAGTCCATTAGCATGAAAGTGTAAAACCAAAAGGCAGGATGTGAACTGACGCGCTTAAAAAATCTTGCTCCATAGCACTACTAGTGATCAAAAATACTATAAATGTGACATTTAATTGTAATTGTAAAATTGCTTTGGTTTGTTGTGGACACAACAGCCCTTCTTCAAATGGCATACATTTTGATTTATCAAGTCAAAAAATTATAAGAGGGCATGTTTCCAAAAGATGTCTCCAGGCTAAAATGGGACACAGCTATGGTCGGGACAACAGTGCACAGGGAACAACAATTAGGAGACAAATTGCCTAATGTGCTGCACTCTTTATCACTACAGTTATCATTTCCATATTTTAAAGGTACATTATTGGAAAATATGAATGTACTTTTCAAGGTGCAGTAGTGGGGTTGGAAAATGAATTGTCAAAATTGGCCACCATAATAAACCTCTGCTGCCCCAACCAATAAGTGTTTTTGTCATCTGAGGTGTTCAATTGACTTTTTTGATATGTATTACCAGAATTGATATATCACTATTTTTCTTCCAGGTAATAATGTTCCCTGTGATGATACAGTATCCTGTGACGATGGCAACACATGCTGTAAAACTGAAGAGGGAGGCTGGGCTTGCTGTCCTCTGCCAGAGGTACGACTCTGACTGGCGTTTATTTTTACATCATCCCAGCTTTTGTGCTAAGGGCTGTGCCGCTGCATTAATGTTTTTTTCGTCTCTCTGATCGTGTCAGGCTGTTTGTTGTGAAGATTTCATTCACTGCTGCCCAAAAGGTAAGAAATGTAACCTGGTTGCCCAGACCTGCGACGACGACACATGCTCTGTGCCACTGGTCCAGAAGGTCCCTGCCATCCCCAGACAGGGCGCACAGGTGGGGAATGTTACATGTGACTCCACCGCCAGTTGTCCTGATGAAAATACCTGCTGCAAGACCTCAACAGGAGAGTGGGCCTGCTGTCCTCTACCTCAGGTAAACACAGAGCAACATGCACACACACATTTAAAGACGTTTTTAACCAACCACCTTCCTGAGGATTTTCTAGTGGACTGACCTGTATGATGCTTAGTATTTAGAGTGTATGTGCAAATAGTTTAAAGAAGATGAAGCACTTTTATGTTGAATTAATGGGTAATACAGTGCTGTCAAATATGAATGTATTCATCTGAAAGTTTCACATATTATATTTCTTTTCTTTTTAACATTTAAGGATACATGCTTTCTTGTCGATAGTTGGACAAGAAGTTAAATATGACTATCATGTTTGTACAGTAAACATAAAGCTACCACCAGTTGTCAATTGACTAAGGTTAGCATAAAGAGCTAGCTTAGTTTAGCACGAATGCTGCCTTCAAGTGGAACTTGTGAGCTCGTGGTTACGACATTGAAAGTCATAGACACAGTATGTTCATAGACACTCAAGTGGTTAAGTTACATTAAAAAACGCTCATAGGCAGAAGCTACACGGACGCCAAAAGAGCCACCAAGACTAACAATTTAGCCAACTAGCAAGCAGGTAGCGCAGTGCAGTAAAGTTAATGACATAGTGAGGAAAAAGATGTTGGGAATTTTCGACAGATATAAAATTACAAAGAAAAACTCTGTATGACTAAAACTTTAATAGGCCTACATTAACCTAGTAATGAAATTGTTTGCAGACATGTCACAACTTATGAACTCTGAGCTTTGAGAACATCTCCACTTACGAGGCCGTGAATACCACATGAGATTTGAAAAAGGTTGTTGTGCAGATTAGTAGAAAGAAAGAAGATATGTGTTAATTAGTAAGCTTAAGAGATGCAGGTATGTGGATTTTGTTACTTTTGGACAGAGTCAGGCTAGCTTTCCCCGTTTCAGTCTTTGTGCTAAGCAAAGCTTTATAAAGTACAGACCGAGAAGTAGTTTCAATTATCTAATGCTGTATTCACACTACGCACGACACAGCAACATGACCAGCTATATTATGGCAGAGTCATCCTTGAAATGCTGCTCAAAAAAAAATTATCTATGCTTTTCATCAATGTCTGAGAGCCATTTTAACATCACATATTGGCGCACCTTTACATCCCTGTGCATGGCAATTTACATAAAGCTAACATAGCTTCAGTTATGTAAGCTAAAGCACAGAGCACCACAGCTGGAAATAAACCATATGATTAGTTGATGCTCTCCGCGTCATCTGAGCGCTGAAAAAAGTTAACACCAACTCAACTATCGTTTGTAGCACATCACGTCCATCCACAGTGACAAGCGTCAGTTTAGCTCCATGTCACCAGATTCCACTGAAAAGAAGAGTGAACACAGCATTACTATCAACAAGGAAACAAATAAGCTTTTAAAAGTTATGTTGTGTATCAGACCACCTCTCACACTCTTTAGCGCTGATTCCATCTGCACTTGAACAGTCTTCACCATTACTGACAGTTCATACATCCAACAATGTTTGTAAGTGAAAGTGTTCTTGTCACTTCAACCAAAAGGCTGTCTGTTGTGACGACCATGAACACTGCTGCCCTACTGGCACCACCTGTAACCTGGCGGAGTTGAGCTGTGACGGCGCCTCAGGCTCAACGCCCATGATGAAGAAGATACCTGCGTTTGCTACGGTGGCACCCACTACAGTGGACACTCCGACCCAAGGTCAGGTACCAAGCTCAAAACAAGAAGAGGAGGAGACGAAGGAGCCTGAGGGAGAGGGGATGACAACAGAGGATGAAAATGATGGTGATGACGACGATAATGATGATGATGAGGCGGAGGAGGAGGAGGAGGAGAGTAAAGAAGTGGAGAGTATTCAGTGTGATGCCCACACCAGCTGCCCTCAGTCCACCACCTGCTGCTTCATGTCCTCGACTCAAAAGTGGGGTTGTTGCCCGCTGCCAAAGGTAAGCACTGACCGTCACTAACACCCATCCTGAAGTGTAAAGCTGCAATAACAAGGATTCTGTCACATCATGGCATAAAATGACTATCAGATAAAAACTATTTTTATTATTGATTATGGTATCACTTTACTTAAACCCATTTATATGCACTAAATCTGACATTCAATATCAATGGTTTACAGCACACTATAATGCAGCTTTAAAAAGTTTTAAGCATTTCTTAATGTGACATCAACAACAGACAGGTTTTATAATATGACACCTGTGTTTCATTATACAGTATGTTCATCAATATATGGTTATACACCCACAAATAGGTGTCCACAGGAGTTAAACTTGTTGAGCTACAAAAGATTAATTTATTATATACTGCTCATGAATGCTAACTAAAAAAAGGTTAAAGTTTTACGTTTTTTCCAATTAATAAAAGAATTGTTGAGTCTATGAAATGTCATAAAATAACAAATAATTTAAGGAGTCATCTTACATTTTTTTTTTTACAATATTGTATTTAATATACAATATATAATAATATATATAATACAATATTTACAGTATTACAATATAATTCTTCCATAACTCACTTAAAGGGTTGAGCCAAAAATAAAACAAGTATCTGGTACAGATATGTAATGTGGCATGGGTCGCTACTGGTGAACCCAAAGGGAATTATCACCAGACTTTGCATTTCCCCTCAGCTGTAAAGAAATTTATAGCATCTTTCAGCTCATTGCTTCAGTTTTTCTGCACACAAGCTAAATGTTTGGTTCAATCTCCCAGCTCTCATAGCTTTATTATCAGCAGAAGTAGGCAGCTGAATCCATTGATCAACACTAACTGCTCGGCAGGCAGCATATATATATATGACTTTCACTATTTTTATGGCTAAAAAACTCCCCAACCAAACTGCGAACCTTCTCACTGTCTCAGACGGAACTTTCAACAATTAAGTGGTATCACTTCATCTCAAACCCCACGAGACAAATGACAGTTGCATACTGTCAGTGTAACTCTGCACTGTGATATACTTCCCCTTCCCCTTCAGTGACATCCCTGCTCTCCTTTATGTTAACTGTAAACTCTGTTCTCTCAGCTGCAGGCCACAATCACCAGTGCATTTCTTTCAGGCTGTGAAGTTATAAAAGTTTCAGATTCATAAATGCATGTTTGCTTGAGTATCACAATTTTTTCAAAAAAGACGATGATGAATTTTTTTTCAAGATTCTAATTTTATTTCTTTGAAAGAAGAACTGGAGAACAAAAGAATGATGTGAAAGTAGCACTCCCACTCTCACTTCTCCCCAGGCGGTGTGCTGTGCTGACGGAGACCACTGCTGTCCTAATGGCTACAAGTGTGACGAGAGCAAGACCTGCACCAAAGGGGAAGTGGTGATCCCCTGGTACACTAAGCTTCCAGCCACCACCAACATCAAGGCCGAGCAAAGGTCTGTGCAGTGTGACAAGATGAGTCAGTGTCCCGAACACACCACCTGCTGCCAGCTGAAGACGGGCAAGTGGGGCTGCTGCCCGCTGCCAAATGTGAGCACTGAAGGGATTATAGAGACAATCAGTATATGAGCTTTTTCAAAGTTTGCTTCTATAAATGAAGGGATGTCATTTTCAATAACTTTGTGCATGCTATGTCTGCAGGCTGTGTGCTGCCCAGATAAGGAGCACTGCTGCCCACAGGATTACACCTGCAGCGTCGCCTCTAACGCTTGCCAGAGGCTCATCATGCTGGAGGTGGAAACCGTCCCTCTAACACCAGTGTACCAGCTCGAGCATCAACCCCCGCTCAATCCCACAAATCACAGAGACGTTCAGTGTGATGAACAGACCAGCTGCCCGGATGGAAACACCTGCTGCAGGACGTCCGCTACTTCATGGGGCTGCTGTCCAGCTCCTAATGTAGGATATACAATCATAACTTCAACCTTTAAGGAGTAACTAAACCCACAAACCACTTTTTTTCAGTTGAAAGACAATATATATAGGTATGGTGTTAGTTGAGTGAGGTCCAGCTCTTTACACCACAGTGCAGCTTATTAAATTTCTGTACTTTGGACCTTATGCAGCAAAATTCTCTTAAATTTATCTTACATTTTCTCTTGATTTCATGGTAAGAGAAAAAATAAGTGAAATCAACCTCAGATTCCCTCAACATTCTTTACCACCTAAATTTGCTCTTACCCAGGTGTGCTTGATGATGAATCCCATTTGATCATAAGTCACCTGTTAGCATGGGTAACGCCCCCTTTACATTAAATAAGGGCTGGTTTTGTGCCATGTGCAAAGACTCTGGCACATGGACAAGACTGGGGACATGACACCAGTAAAAAAAAAAGAGGAAGAATTCAGCAGGAGTGAAACTGATGTAGGCGTACTGTAAAATAAACTTCAAGTAAATGTGATTTCAGAGAAATATATTGAAATATTAAGGTAAAAGTACACATGCACAGAGGTTTAAATACATTTTATAAATCAAAATCATTAGAATAGAAAGTCCTCCTACATACGGTTTATATGAGAAGCTGGAAACATGAAATGTTTTTTTGCATAAAAAATTATTTACACGATAAAAGAAATAGCTGCCAATTAATTTTCTAACTGAGACTTTTTTTCACATTCCAAGGAGGAGGCATTCAAGCCAAAAGCGGGGGCTCCTAATTATTTCTCATTAAAGGAATAGTTTAACATTTGGGGAAATATATTTATTTGCATTTTTGCACTATTGCAGGCAGCTAGTTAGCTTAGCTTAGCACAAATCTGAAAACAAGGGGAAGCTGCTCACAGAACTACAACATCAAAATGCTGCTTATATATTTTATGATGATACAACGCACTGAAAACATAATTAGTACTTTTGATTCTTATTCAGATTTGCCAATATTTCTTTACATTTGTACATGTAGCTATTATGTACTTGTGTAAGAATATTTTATACTGTAGTATTGCTGCTTTTACTTAACTAAAGTTGATGGTGTTAGTTAAACTGTCTTCCTTTGTCCTCTCCACAGGCGGTGTGCTGCAGCGACATGATGCACTGCTGCCCCGCTGGCTACACCTGCACCAGTACTGGAGGCTGCATCCAGAACAGCAGGCTTCACTGGCAGGACTGGCATGTGTTCTTTGGCAATGAAAAGAGAGCTCTAATTGTGTGAAAACATCTCTGCACTTTCATTTGTTTCTGCATGAAAAGAATGCACTAATGGGAAATAATGTCAAAGAGATTCTGTGATAATTGTAAGATGATTTGTTGTTAGTAACTGGTGAAGGGGGCACTATGAAATTGAATTGCACTTGGTGTTATGTTATGTTTTGATCTTGGAGATGAAACAACTACATGTAACTTAATCAGGGCTTTAAGTTTTTAATCACTCCTTTTTAGGTCCAATAGATCTTTGTTCAAGGCACATAGCCTACCTCCAAGCTACTTAAAACCCTAACCCAAATAAACATTTTAAAAACCCTCTTGGTTCCAATGGAAAATTCATCATCACAAGACTGAAAACAGGGCCGTTTTTCTGACACCATAAACAGCTGACTTTTTAGAGTTATGTGGCTCTCATAGGACAGCCATGCTACAAACACACGCTACCCAACAATATGTAAAGGGGTTAAAATGAGAACAACCTTAAACATCTGTAGCATTAAAATGCAACATAATGAAGTAGCTATATAAATCCAAATAAATTATATATAAAACACTGACAGGGTGCATTTTACTGCATAATGAGCATTTTTACTTTTTGTACTTTTGAGTGCATTTTGCTGACAACATACTTTTACTTAAGTAAGTGAAACCACTGTAACATTAAAATATACGACTTGGCTGCACCAAAAATGTCACCATGAATCAGAAAAGATCATTACTGGTTTACTAGTTTACATCTACATAAATTGCTTTTAAAACACAAAATTCACAAAATACTGTTGTGGTGTAAGTATCAGGATGTTTGTTTTGGTTATTCTACTTTCACTTTACTTACTAAACTGTCTTTGAAGTGGCTATATAAATAAAAATGATTATTATTAAGACAGGGACCACTTTATGTTGATGGATAATTATACATTTGAATGAACAGAAAATATTCTATTATTATTTGGAGTTCTCCACGGTTCCAGTGTTGGGCCTCCTCTGTTTAGCTGTGATTGGATGTGCTTAAATGTTCTCCCTTAAAACACAGATAAACAATAATGTATAAACCCCATTAGTACTTACAAGGTTATCTACCATCATTTATCATCATGAGTCTAGTATCATCTCTTTTGTTAATCTTTTTTTAAGATTAGATTTGAGCTTTTTGGCTTTATTTAATCAGACAACTTGAGCATGGAAGAGGGTGAGACAGGAGATGACATGCAGCAACATGCCAGGGCTGGAATTGAACCCACAGGTTCCTGCAGTAAGGACATAGCCTCCGTACATGGGGCATCCACTCTATTGAATGAGCTACTGGGCATCCCTAAATGATGGTCTTTTTGAATATGATGCATTACTATAGATTTAACTAACAAATAGTATATAAAGGAGTTGAAATTGTTACAGCTTTAAACATCTACAACAGTAAAATGTAACATATACATTAATGCATCCGGGATATCAATCCAAAAACATCACATTTAAAGTTAAACACTTTGTGGGAAACCTTTATTGCATAATAAGTACTTTTACTTTTCATACACTTTAGATGCATTTTCCTAAGGTTGTGAAGGCAGGGCTTTGTGTGGTACAAGTAGTTTTGCTAAAGTAAAGGAAGTAAATACTTTTTCCACCAAAGAGCAAATGTGCCGTAACTTAAGAGGATGTATTGGATCTTTCTGTCAGCTTCACCTTCATTGCACAGTATTGCAGTAGGTAGAGGAAAGTACATCATGTCTCTCTGTGAATGAATTTCCTCATGTTGACCCAAGCTAATAAAAAAAGCTAAAAAAAAAAATAAAAAGCTAATAAAAAGCTAATACCCCCCCCCCCCCCACACACACACACACACACACACATACACACAAAAAGACATATTAGGTGCCTTCATTTTTTGTGAGATTAATATATATTATATTAATGTAAGTATACAATATATGTTAATATACAAGGACTACCAGTGGGGTCCCTGAGAGCCTCATCAATAAGTGAGTTAAAAAAAATCATCATGGCAAAGTGTAAGTTTATTGTTTTATTTATTTGTTTTTTAGGAAAGTTACAATTCATTTGTATACTGTGTAAAATAAAAATATATGTTCTGTTCACATAGATATAATTAACCACTTACACAAAGTGGTGTCTGCCAATAGGACTAGTCAAGGGATGTGCTAGAAAGTTTCAGACATTTCTGACATTAGCTCTAATGTCAGATTCTTTATTGAGGATAACCCATGAACGTGTTTTTGGAGTAGGATTAAGTTTGAAGCTAGAGTAGGTAAGTGGTAAAATGTCAAAGGTCATCTGACTTCACCCTCAGCAATGGGCAAGAGGCCTGTGATCCCTGTGTTAGCAAAGGGCAGAGCCCCCCCCCACCCCCCCACCCTACCTGTCAGAATGACCGACTTCATCTGACAGAGGTGTCTGCTCTCCATTAAACAACATTTATACAGGAAGAAGTCCATTCTGATAGATATTTAGACATGACAGACTGTTTGCCCCACCTCTAACTACATTTTTTTCAGGACGTAGACCATTCTAGTAGCCCAGTAGATATTTGTACCTGTCAAAACATCAAAATGCACCATAATTTAGATGGTTCAACTTTCCCTCAAATTTTGTAACTGTAGTAGCTGAGCATGGTGCGGCCAGTACAAGTTAATTTTTGAAAGTTAACAGGGGAAATGCATTTTGCTCATTTTGCTAACAAGGGGGATGGCATTTCCCCTCATCCCGCCAAATCGCATACTGGTTGTAAATAATAATCCCCCATGTGAGACGTCTTATTTCTGAGAGGAGAAGGGGATTCCACATGCACACTTTTCACTTTTACTGATGACCTGTGTGTGTGAATCTTCCTCTGTGTGCAGATGTGAAGTTGGGTTGTGATCTGTTGGGCTCTCCTGGCTCTGGTTGGTGCTGACGAGTGTCCAGATAGAGGGGGAGATATAAAGACAATCAAACCTGCTGCAACAACCAGGCCAATAGTACTAGTTGAATACTCTGGCCCTTTTGTCCAGCACATAGTTAAATGTAAATATTATATAACCATTCTCTTGTACTCTAGAACAAAAACAATAAAAGCTACAGTGGTACTATTCATGCTTAGCAGTGTTTTACTACTTTATGGTTCAGAAAAAGCTCAGGACTCTTTCAGCTAAGGAGATAGCAGTTTTAAAAGTTTGGTAGTCAAAGTGTTTCTGCTGTTGCTGTCCTTGCAGGCTGAGTGCTGTGGGGATTACATGCATTGCTGTCCTGCAGTAACAGTCTGCGATACAGCCACGTCCAGCTGTATGAACTCTACTGGGTCCATCCCCTGGGTGGGTCTCTGCTGATCAGCCGAGACTCTCTAAAGTAATGCTTATTTGTTGCATTCATGAGAAAACATTAAGACTTTAATGTACTTAAAGCAGGGGTCCTCTTTTCCACTGTGCCCTGCAGTCCTTCAGGATGATCAAGACATACAAGGGGGAGGAAGATGACAACATCTTTCCCAATCAGTCAAGATGTCCAAATGAGTTTTCCTGTCTGTAGGCCTTGACAAGGTTTGGCAGCTGTCCCCTAGCTCAGGTAATCAAACCTTATTCAATTAAGAAAGCAATTCTCAGAAAAAGGAGGTAATAACCAAACCTATTGCACTGATGAAGTGTATTTTTTAAGTGACAAAAAATCAATCTCAAATAAAAGAAAAGGTAAATAATGACCAAAGTAATGAAGTCTATGGCAGAGTCTATTGGTAAACCACTCATACAGTACTGGTGCTATTACACATGACTATGACATGCAAAATTTGTTTTCCCCAAGTCAAATTACTTCCTTTTTTTACTTTAGTCAAGGCAACAGAAAGGGATATCTGCTAAAGTAGGAAATGATACAGTAGAAGCTGCAGCTCTGACTTGAGTGCAGTTGAATGTGTTTTTCTGTAAAGTTATCTGCTTGACTGCTCTAAAACAACAATTTAGAACACAGTGCACAGACCAGTAAGGCTGACTGTACCTTTAAACGTCTAACCATTATGCCTATTAGGAGTTGTTCAAATAAGATTGAGGTCTTGTTGATAATTGTAGAATAGAATAACTACAAGAAGGAGTCCATGAGCCAAGTGATTGGAATTTTTATTGTGGTATTTCTTACTCTGACAGGGAGTCCCTTGCTCTGATGGGAAACACAGTTGTCCTGAGGACTACCAGTGCAGCTCAGACAGCCACTCCTGCATCAAAAAAGCTAAAACTCCTCATAATTGTAATAACTTTATTTTAGTCTACAAAGTATTTTGACAAAAAAACAAAGCAGAAGCAGGATATCCCAGAAGCATCATTGCAGTGCTGCCACAACAATATGTTGACACACCAAACAGTCTGGAAAACGACTTTCTGGCACAGCCCTACATTGTTCCTGTCTGCAGGACAGAGGCCATTTTGTTTTAGTGGGTAGTTATACAATCATGTAACAAAAATCACACATGGAGTTCCCCAGGGCTGCAGTGTTGGGCCTCTTCTGTTTGACTGTGATTTGATATGCCTAAATTCCTTTCCATTAAAAAATGGAAAGAAAGTTTGTTTGAAAGTTGTTATTGAAATATGACGTACGGATAAACTTGCCTAATTCTCATAAGGGGTTCACTTTTTCACTTTTATCCCCTACACATATCACATTTTTAAATTTGATGCTACTGTCCAAAAGACATGCATAGCAGGTTGATTGGTGACTCTAAATTGCCCTGAGGTGTGACTGTGAGCGTGTATGGTTGTCTGTCTATATGTGTCAGCCCTGTGATAGTCTGGCGAACTGTCCAGGGTGTACCCCGCCTTCCGCCCGGTGACAGCTGGGATTGGCTGCAGTCCCCCCGTGACCCTTACGAGGACAAGTGGTTACAGAAAATGACTGACTGACTGACTGGCTACTGTTATGTTGTGGCAGAGCTCGTATCCAATACTGTATGCCCCGACGGAGAGTCAGTGTCCAAATGGAAACACCTGCTGTAAAAATTCAGGAGGAACATGGGGGCGCTGTCCCCTACAACAGGTACAAAACGTCTGATCTTTTAATTAGAGACATGAAAAGGTGACATCTTTGAAATGCTAATGTTACTCCAACACTTTTGTCTGCTTATGACTAAAATATAGTGGGTCTGTATATGGTGTAAACCAGGTACTCAATTATTATATAATGCCCATAAATGCTGAAAGGGGAGGGTTAAAGTGTTACCTTGATTATTTTTTATTTATTTATTAGTATAATAATAATAATAATAATAATAATAATAATAATAATAATAATAATAATAATAATGATTATTATTATTATTATTATTGTTATTATTATTATTATTATTATTATTATTATTATTTCAGTGAATCAAATAACTTTCTAGTCTATAAAAAGTCATAAAACAACAACAAATCATTTTAAATGACCCAAACCTAAGGATTTATTTAACCTCAAGTGAACCCAGAGAGAATTATCACTGGATTTTTCTGTTCCTCTGAGCTCTACAGAAATTTATAGCATCTTTCAGCTCATTGCTTTGGTTTTTCAGCCCACAGTTTTACTGTTTTGTTTCACTCTCACCGCTCTCATAGCTTCATTATCTCACTTCTCCCCAGGCTGTCCACATGACTACATGTGCCATGAGAGCCAGACCTGTGTCAGAGGGGAAGTGGTGATCCTCTGGTTCATTAAGCTTCCAGACACCACCAGGATCAAGGCTGATGCTGTGGCAGAGTTTGTGTCCAGTGTTGTGTGCCCTGATGGAGAGTCACAGTGTCCAAGTGGAGACACCTGCTGTAAAACCGCAGCAGCAATGTGGGCATGTTGTCCCTTATCAAAGGTACAAAATGTCCCTTTAATTGCGTACATACATAAGATGAAAGTGTGGTGGTGAATTGGCCCCAACCTGGGTCAGGAAAAAGATCTGGAACACCATAGGATGGTGACATGGTGACAGCAAACCATTTAAAAATGTTTTATCTTCAGTGCCACCTCTCTAAATGTAGACATTTTTGTGGGCCAATGAACACATCGCAGGTAAAAGCTCATCGTGAGTTATTTTTATATCTCAACAACAGTTTGTGTCATGGCATAAATTATTGATCAGTTGATCTTGTCAGAGCTGATCAGATGGATGGATGAGAGGTGCAGCAGAGTGCAGAGTAAGTGAATGCAAACTTTTAGACCCAACACCATGAATTGTTTCACTTTTACTGCACCCAGTGTTCTACAGCTCCATCTGTGACAACAAAAAGTTCTGTGCCAGAGTATGGTGCCATGTGTAGCTGCAAGGTATATATTTTAACTGTGCTAGAAAATCTGTTTGTGGCGACAGACATTTTAATTATGGCAACCTGCCACAAATAAATGAATGTGTGGGAAACCCAGAGTATTGCTACTTTTATTTAACTAAAGTTGATGGCGTAACCGCCAATACCCTCCTTCCTTTGTCCTCTGCACAGGTGGTGTGTTGCATCAACATGATGCACTGCTGTCCCTCTGGCTACACCTGCACCGACACTGGAGAATTCATTCAGGACAGCAGGCTCCACTAGAAGGACTGGCGCATGATTCTTGGCAACAAAAAGAGAGTCCTACTTTTGTGAAAAACATCTCCCCTGCTGCCATGTGTTTCTGCACACACTGCACTAATGGAAAATAATGTGAAAGGGATTTTATGATAATTGTGAAATTCATTGTTCTCAATAAAATGGTGAAGGGAGCACTGTGATATTAAATTGCACTTGGGATTATGATGTTCTGTGATCTTGGAGATGCAGCAACAAGTGTGTGCAGCTAAATCAGGGTATAGCATTTTGAATAACTCATTTTAAATTTATTTTGATCTGATTTTAGTTTTCCATTAAAAACACCTTGCAGGCAATATAATTTTTTTCCACTGTGAGTCATCTCATTCTGTGTTCTGCTTCACTATCGGTATGGTGCAAAGTCCAAAGTGCAACATAATTTTTGTGCTATACATAATATAAATATAGGTAACATGGATCTAAGTATAACTGATACATACATTATAGATAAAAATATATTTTATTTATAATATATACATTTATACTCACACTGTGGACTTACATGCACTTTACGGTAAATCAGTGAGTGGAATTTGATGTAGCTGAATTAGAGGACACTTTTTTCAGATGTATTCATTCTTTGAGTAAAATCTTAAACTTGGGAGTAGATTAAGGAACAAAAACATTTCCCTAAAGTACAGTAATATGCCTTAGTTATATATTACTATTATTTATTATTACTATTATTATTATTTCTATATATCTTTTTTTACTAGCAATCAAGCCAGAACGGACCCTTCTGAGTGTTTGCCTTTTTATTGTCATTATTAGTAGTAGTAGTGTTAGAGGTAGTATTATTTGCTGTCTTCCGCCGTGACTCGAATTAGAAATATTTCATTCATATCGACCACTAGAGGGAGCCATAAATGCAAAGAAATGGACGTTGAATAACTATGGGCAGAAGAATGTGTCAAAACTGAATTTGAATTTTAGAAAAAACTTAGTTTGAACTGCTCATTTTGATTTGCATTCTCAATAATAATAATAATGATAACAATAATAATAATAATAATATTAATAATAATAATAATAATAATAATAATAATAATAATAATAATAATAATAATAATAATAAAAATAATAATAATAATAAGAAGAAATGTTTCTTATCATATATTATACATATATACATTTTATTCAAATTGCATTTTTAAAACTGACGTCTTTCTTATAAGGCAATCACCACACTTGAGCATCAACATTGTGCGCATTTTGGGACATCCTAAAATATATATATATAAATCATATTTTACATTGTGTTATTACTACTTTTACTGGCGGATCTCGAAAATATCTCCACCACCGAGTTTCAATTTTTAAGTTGAACTTTTGTCACTTTTACTTATATTTATATTTATATTTTATTGTGAAGGCAGACGTGCTACACTTCCGGTATTTTCCGATACGCTTGACGTATCTCCGTCTTGACGTATGAATCATCCTTCCCAAGATGGCGATACACCTGTTCCTCCGGCGGTGATCCTTGTTGTTGTCTGCGTAACACCAGAAAATAAAGCATCGCGAACAGACTGTTAATAAACTGGAGACGCAGTTAAACAGCTGGAGTAAACTCCGTCGTCCAAAATGTCCACCGAGGAGCTGTCAGCCTCGGACAGCGAGGCTGTCCTCGCCGGCGCGGGGGAGCGATGGGCACCGGTCGGCGCTGTGGCCAGTCCCGAGGATGAGAGCAGGGGCGGGAGCGCTGGCCAGCCGAAGCAGAGAAGCTCGTCCGCGGCCACTGAGGAGGACATGTCCGCTAGGCTGGAGAAACTAAAAGAGGAGCAGGAGCTGCTGAACTCCTCCCTCCTCGCCCTCACCTCTCACTTTGCCCAGGTTCAGTTCCGTCTGAAGCAGATAGTTCACGCCCAGACCGAGGAGAAGGAGAGGATGCTGGCCGAGCTGGAGGAGTTCGCCTTCAGGGGCTGCCCGCATGTGGTGGGCTGCCGAGCTCAGGACGCCAAACAGCTGGAGAACTCGGTGAGGTTTCCGCTCACATCACGATGTTACACACTCCCTCACACACTCTGAGTCCGTGCTATGAAAGGCTGCAAAATATGCCATGAAATAAGACACAGTGTTAAGGTCTGCAGTGCAGGGTATTCTTGACGATATTACAAAATACTGAAAATGTTTTACTACTAATTTCAAAAACAACAATGACAGCCAACTTAGTGTTGTAGTTTAATATGTCAACATCAATGCAAGTTTGCCTACAAGTATTCAGTAAAAAAGGGGGGGGGGGGTAGAATTTCTTTAGCTTGTAAACAATAGCAAAAAAACTCTGATTCTGTAGAAAATATAGATAGAACAACAAAATAAAATCAATTCCGAATAGAAACAGTTGTCAAATCCCTTAGAATATTCCTAAAATGGTATGCGGTGAGCAGAACGGTATGGCATCATTATGTCAGCAAGTTGAAATATTGCCATTATTACAATATGTTGTTTTTTTTATTATCATGTTAAAAATTATAGCTGTATTATCTTGAAGTGTACGAAATGGCACAACCCCAGTGTGTTTGTCAACATGTAACCTGAAATGATTACTATTAGGTAATTAGGCACCTGACAGAAAAATGCACAACTCCTCTGATAATCTGTTGTTCAAGCAACACACCCTACTGTCAACCTCTTCATTGAGTCTTTTTTTGTCATATATGATGGATAACTGCATATTTTGGGGTTTATACTTTTATTTGGACAAAACAGGCAACTCTGAAAATGTCACTTTGCAATCTAGAAGATTGTATTTGTATTTTTTTTTAATGAATTAAAACCAGAAGTAACGGATGATTGTAGAGAATGATAGAGACTCAAAGATATTTAACACTCATACGCACTGATGTCCAGTTGGACACATAGGTAAACGCTCTGTATTCGCTAATGTAAACGCATGTGGACACATGCACTGTGACGCTCTGTGCTGCTCAGCCCGGTCTCATTAACTGAGGCGATTGAGCTCTGATTAAAACAGATTAAAGCGTACTTGTTGCGTCACACTCGAGGCTGCTGCGCCCACCTCTGCTGTGTCCCCATTGATCTCTTATCTCTGTTGGAAAATGTTGCTTTCGTGTTGACTCACAGCGCCGCGGGCTCAATGAAAATGCCTCCAGCAGATGACTATCTGTTTAATAAAGGTTTCTATGTACACAACAGTGTTGAAGCAACACACTTTGTTCCTACCATTGTTTACCCCCTGCCTCTCTGCATGTAGTCTTAACTGAAGTGAAGAGCCTTATGTAATACTTGTTTGGAATTATTGCTCCCTATATTCCTCAAACTAAAGATCTTTTTATGTCATTTCTCCCCTGTTACATGCTTCACTTGCAGGGTGATCTGGTGAGTATGAAACCTGATGTCTCTTTGAGAGTTTGGTTTGTGTATTTTTGTGCAAATGTTGTGACACATGTAAGACTAATATGATGAACTGCCACAAAAACCTCCAGCGATAATAATAATATCAAACTTTACAACCTTAAATACTGGAATTGGAATCGGTAGCTAACGTCCCACACAGGTGAAGATCTAGTGCACACTGTTCTGTGTTGTCGAGGTCACTCAGCTCTCTGTCTGTGAAAGTTCACATCATTGTGTGTGTGTGTGTGTGTTTCTGCTGTCAGAGTGAGAGGGAGAAGAGAGAACGTCTGGAGGCTCAGAGGGAAAAACAGAAGGATCTCATTTTCCAGCTGAAGACACAGCTGGATGATCTGGAGCGCTTCGCCTATCAGGAGGGCAGCTATGACTCGCTGCCGCAGTCTGTTGTCATGGAGAGGCAGAAGGTGCGATTGTGGAAATGTACTGATGAAATAATCGCCACTGGTAGTGGGCTCAAGCCTGTCATATGTTGATGTGTCGTATAGGCAGTGGTGGAAGAGAAACTCAGAGGTTTTACTCAAGTGAAAATAGCAATATCACAGTGTAAGAAGGCAGATTTATTAGTCATTTTTTAAACAAAGTTTAAAAAACGAAATTACATTTGTCCTTGATCTGGCTGCATCTTTGGAGCTGAGGGATGAAATTATTAAAAACAAGAAAAACATAGACTAAACATAAACTAAACCTAGACTAAAGCGTAGAGTAAATGTAAATTAAACATAGACTATCAAGTAAAAGTCCTGCATTCAATGTCTTTCATTTAAGTAAAAGGATTGCTGCATTGTAATTATTGATGCATTGATGTGCTCATAGTTTTATTGTTACATCTGGTAAAGTTGGAGCTCATTTCAACTACTTTATGAACTGCAGGGTGGTTTAATCTATGAAAATACATCATAATTAAGAGTTGATTTATAATTCATTTTGGTAATATATATCTATAATGTAAATAGTAACTAAAGTCAAATAAATGTAGTGGAATAAAAAGTGTAGCATTGGCTTCCAACTTGTAGTGGAGTAGAAGTGAAAAGCACCAAAAAAAGGGCTTAAAACTGTACTTAAGCACAGTATTTGAGTAAATGTACTAAGTTACATTCTACCACTGCATATCGGCAGCAGGTTACGTGATCAGCCCTCACTCCCTATATTAGGAATTGCGTGTTATCTTAGAGAAAATGGCCTGAACAGACATAATCTGCAGTCCTGTTTTAAATCCATATGATCCTGACGTTCCTGCCTTTCAGTTAAGTCGAGCACATAACGTGGTGTTTACCTGCTTCAGATCAGGCGTAACAGGTCAGTCTGCACTGAAAATGCTGCAGGCTTTAGTGTTCTTCATACAGAAAATTGCCATGCTGCTAACATGGCTAAAGATTTCTTTATAAAAAGTTAGCGCGTAAATGCCAAGCTGGAGCTTCCCACTCACACATTAAAAACACAGACACCACACGAGATCTTCCACTGCAGAGTCTCCTCCTGTGGGGGACAGCGTCACTTCTTTAACCGTCAGTCTGTCTCACATTTTTCAGGTCATCATTGATGAGTTGATCAAAAAGCTGGATGTTAACCTGAACGAGGACATTGGGAACTTGTCGCCCGAGGAGCTGAGACAGAGAGTGGACGCTGCCATTGCTCAGATAGTGAACCCAGCCAGGGTCAAAGAGCAGCTGGTGGATCAACTTAAAACCCAGATCAGAGACCTGGAGATGTTCATCAACTTCATCCAGGGTACAGCGTCTCAGATACAGCACCAAGTGTCATTCAGATGGATGACATTTCTTGGTTAATTGCAGGGCCTCTTTGTTTTCACTTCACAGATGTCCATTTTTTAATAATTTTGCTTGTCCTTCCAACAGATGAAGTGGGGAACCCCCTCCTATCAGATGGTGGACACAGCCAGCAGCCACAAGCAGCCGGGACTAATGCCCGAGGTCCAGGAGTGAAGAAGAAAGGTCAGTCAGTCAAACTAAAGGATGTTATTTAATATTTGCAGTAATAAAACCAACAGATGACTGATTAGTGGGGGCGGCAAGTTAGATTAGATTACATTACTTTAGATTGGCTTTTTTGTCTACCTCTGTGGACATTTGTCTCTGGCATCTCCCAAATACAGTAACAAGCATAACACAGTACACCATTAAAAACATTCAGACGTACATTATACCAGATTCAATAGTGCAAATGAGGAGGTAGCAGCATTAAGTCATATAAATGATTGGGTCCACGGATCATCGGCCTGGTAGATTATTGGGGCCGATATTTGGCATTTTGCCGATTATCTGTATCGGCATTTTATTTTAATGATTGCTGATAAAATGAATTGATTAAAAAGTGCAAAGAAAGTGTCAGCATGGGAGGATCTTTTACTTTGTCAAACCTCAGGGAGCTCCTGTTATTTATTAATTTTTTATTTAAATTTTCACTTGACTTTCTAAAAAAAAGTTGCTGGGAACTTTCTGTATTTGATGTTGAAGGTTTCAGTTTTGATCAAACATTTGCCAAAGAGTTTAGGGTTGGAATTTGTTATATTCCAAATTCTAAATATTGACAGATAGATTTTCGTTTTTATAGTAATATTGGTTCCAAATATGGGTTGTCGATCTCATCAGCTACTAATAATCGGTATCGGCTCTGAAAAACCAATATCGGTCAGCCCTTATAAATGATAAAAGAGAGTACAACTTATGAAATAACAAGGGTTCCCTGATGCAGTCAGTCTGTGTTCACTTCCTGTGTGGCCCAGGGAATAAAGGACTTCTTAATATATGTTCCGACTAGTGATGCACTTATTTGTCAGCTCTACATCGATATCGGCCAATATTTGCCTTGTTAAATTGCATCAGACCAATCAGATGACATTTTCCGATGGCAGTGACCAATATTTTCACATAAAAAGCAGGGCTCCAAACTAATGGCGTCCCGTTGTCCCAGCTGTTGTATGCCCTTTATAAAAGACATGTTTACCAGAGGTGGTGTTCAAAACCAAGTGTGTTCCTGTGGTTCTCCACCTCCCTCTGCAGTGGACCCAGAGCAGGCCCAGAAGATGCGAGAGACCGGCCTGCAGCTGATCCAGAAGGCCCTCGCCGTGCTGCAGATCTTCGCTGCCAGCCAGTTCGGCTGCGCTCCTGGCCACGTTCCTCAGAACATGTGGTCTCAGGAGTCCGGGGGACAGGACTACGGACCCCTGCTGCAGCGTCTGGAGGCTGCTGTTGACAAGGTGCGAGTGCTGGGCTCATGCAGACAGCCCTCCTTCGAACATGTCGTCAACTACACCAGCAACTCGGCACTGGGACCCCGAGACGAGCTGACTTCGTTGGTGAGGAAGGAGCTGGCGATTGCTCTGAAAGACTTGTTGGCTCATGGCCTCTTCTCTCCCTCCCAGACCATGAGCCTGGTGCTGGCACCCATCTCCTGCCTGCTGCCTTACAGACCAGCTCCACAGACCATGCACCCATGGGAACTCTTTGTGAAATTCTATCACTCCAAAAACGGGAAGGCTTTTGTGGAGACGCCAGCTCGCCAGCTGTCGCATTCGTTCAGCCTGCCTGTAGGGGGCGGCCCCGTGACCATCACCCCGAAACAATCTCTGCTGTGGGCCATACACACTGTGCTGAAGGAGCACGGACGCTACAAACGGGGACCGGACACAGAGTTTAAAGCTCTGGTGTGCATGGCTCTGAACGAGCAGCGGCTGGTGTCTTGGCTCAACCTGCTGTGTAAGTCTGGGACTCTGATTCACCCACACTACCAGGCCTGGAGTTACATGGCCCAGACCGGCTTTGAAGGAGCCCTGCGAATCCTGGGCCGCATCAGCCACCTCAAATTCAACCTTCCAGTGGACCTGGCTGTCCGGCAGCTCAAGAACATTAAAGATGCTTTTTGAGGAGCAAAACGTCGGTTAAAAAATAACTAAACATCTGTCTCGGAAGTATTTCATCAGCTAAATTACACTGCTCTTACTGGCATTCAGGACCAAAAGCATGACTCTGTGCTTCAAGTATGTAACCTTATGAAGGTTATTTAAGTAGCCACCCATCTTAAGTAAAGCGCAAGTATGAGATGTCTACAGTACATGCATGGATGATTATGTTGTGCGAGCTTCTGCCATGAGCAACCATAATCTGCATATGTTTGAGATGCCAAAATGTCAAGACGACAATGCTACTCGTACTGTAAACATGCCTTAGACAGAAGATTGAGATTACCTCATCTTTAGTGAAGCCTTCCTGACCTTTGCAACCTGTGCTCATACACTGTATCGTCCCCGTGTGTTCATGATAGTGTCCTAACCTATGCAGCAAAGAGAGAGGTAGGATTTGTACAGTATTCAGTACTGTAATGTGGCTGCAACAGAGACAATCCAGAAAGAAAAATAATGAGCAGAAACTCGATACTGTGGCTTTTACACAGTAACAAGAGCTTGTGATGTATTGTAAGAAAAAGAACAGTGACTTCTGTTACGAAATTTCTGATTTTAGTGGTGAATCCTGTGTAGCAGAGTGGTTGATCTTAAAGCACTCAGGTCAGCTTGAACTGAAAATTGTCTCCATCGTGATACACTGCTCAAACTTAATGTTTTACTACACATACACAGCTCCCAGCAACTCCATTTGAAACCTCTGAAGCTGTTACTACTTCTTGCACGTTGTGTTTCAGGTGTGTTAGACCCTGTATAAACTGCTGCTTTTCTCCTATTCCAGGTGTAGTTGATATTAAAACGACAGTGCTATTGTATAAGAATGATGTAATGCAGTGTGTCCCACAGAATTCGAGTGTATGCTGTAGCTGACAGGATGGGGCTGGTCAGAAGTGTCAGATCTTTTAAATGTGTGTGTTCCTTTGTATCATTCTGTGTCCCCTCTGAAAATTCAGAGGTTTTTGCGGGTCCGTGAACGCAGCGCAGGTGGAACTCTACATAAGTTCTTTTTATCCTCAGCTGCAGTTTTTTTGACTTGAGGGGTGGATAATTGATCTGTCGATCTGGTCAGAGCTGATCAGATCAATATGAGAGGAGCAGCTGCTGCGAGTGAATGCAAACTTTTAGATGTAGTAGTATAAGCGTTTAAGTTTCACTTTCAGTGCGCCTAACATTCAACTGCTCCGTCTCTGCCCAGAGTGCGACCTGTGCTCCCAAGAGTGCTGCTAATGAACAATCTAACTCCAAAAATCGAATATCTGTTTGTAGCTGCAGATGTAATTGTGGCGGTCCGCAAATGAATGAATGTGTGGGAAACCCTGTAAAGGCTTACATACCATATTTAACATGATTGTGGGATATAGAAAATGTTTTGTTTCCAGTTTCTCCAGAGAAATTAGTTTTTATCTTTCTAAGACAACTGAGTTGCACGAATCATATCCTTAAATACTGAATGTACAAACCATAGATGCTATTAAACTGGGGTTTAGTTTATGTCTGCTGTATGTTTCCCTGCTGTTTACAGGATTGAATCTTGTGTTCCCGGGTCCACATGTGTATCAAACCTCTGAGAAAACCTCTTGTATTTCCTGAGATAAAACTTGTGTACGTTGTCTCTCGAGTGCATCTGGAGACACATTTTTAGCATTTGTTTTATGTTACTGTGTAAATGAAGACTTTGTGTTCTGTTTGGGCCATGTGTAGTAAATTTAAAGCTGTATTTAACTTCCTATTTTCCCCGTTTTGGTTGTGTTTTGTTCAGCTGTTATGTTGTGATTATGTAAAGAGACATTTATTTATTGCATAGCATGTTTTAGCTCACCCCTGAATTAGGCAGCATATCACAACACTGTTGAAGTAGCTATAGACACGCTGGATCATTTAAATTGTGCTATTTGTGTTATTTTTATTTAATCGCTTTAATCAGAAATAATATATTGGGAGATCTGAATTGTGTTATTTTTTTAAATCATGTTTAATGCATACCCACAGCTGTAAATAAATTAAACATAGCATATGAACCGCAGTGCTGCTTATGACCCCTTGTCTTTTCAGTTTAAAGGAATCATGAAAAAAACTTACACATTATAGACACAACATTAATCTTTTATTAAATTATCTGTTGTAGAAATGAATACTATATCACACAGACAGAGGTTCGTTTTTCACAAAGAATGCTTTTACTTTTAGTCATTTGATTATATTTTCTTATCTAATCCATTTTATTTCTAGAGCACATTTAAAAACAACAGCTGACCAAAGTGCTGTACAATTTTAAAAAAGAAATTGCAAAATCCATAAAAACAACACAGGAAAACACAGACAAAGACAGTACAAATAAGAAATAAACATGTAAGAATTCCCAGTTTTTCACAAGTAAAGTACTTAAGTAAATGTACTTAGTTCCTGCCACTGCTTGTATATACAGACATGTAAAACATAACATAACATAGTAAAACAGTAAGTTAACATATGTAAAGTGACAATTAAGGTTTAATTGTCTTGATCATTTTTTTAAAAAAATTATATCCTTTCAAGAACACTTTAGCAGCCATTTATTATATTGCATTTATATTTATATTGCATTTTTCTGTTCTGTGTGAAAACTTTTTCCAACTTAATTTAACACAGAATTTCAGTACAAAGACTGTAAGAAATATATTTCATAATATAAAAATAATAAAAAAAAATAAATTCAGTTTCAAAAAATGTAAATCAAATGCACAGAAAAGACAGAAACATAATTAATCATAATCATTGCTAGAATGATAATGAAGTGGTGGGTAATTAGCTTTTTTTTTTTAATCAGTCTGAGCCCTTTTTTAATGTTTTCAGAGGTTTCTCTGTAAATCAAACCAAAAACTATATATATTAAAACTATTAACTTCACAGACATGTATGTGTAGAGAAAACCTGGACACCGCGCGCTCACGGAATGGGTGCATGGATGTATTATGGGTGCATGGATGTATTATGGGTGTAGATGTATTATAGTGAACTGGTTCACAGCAAGCCAAATATACCCGGAAGTGACGTAGCCCATCTAGAGTGTCAAAGGTCACCAAAACCTTCTCGACTTCCTTTCCTGCTAGCGGTGGCCGTAGAACAGCATCAGTGAGTGAAATTTACCTTCAACAATCTTCAACCATCGCCCCAAATCCGGCCAATTTAACAGTTTTTATCATACCACACCTACGATAATCACCCCCTTAGCTAATATCTGTCTGTTATTTTGGTGTATTTGTGATCGACAAGGGAAGAAAACGAGCTTTTATTGCAGCGCTTCGTCTCTAGCGCTCATTTCAACATGGCAGTTCCCCTCATAGCCGTCTCTGAATGTGGATAATTTTACATGTTCAGACTGCGAAGTGAGCCGCGTAGTTTACCAGTTATTTTGAGCATAATCTAACCAGCTGTCGCCGCATCTCCGGCGTGTGTAAGAGTAAAATTAATATTTGTAGCTCCGGAAAGAGTATGTTAGCCGTTCTCTAGCCGGATGCTAATGTTAGCTTAGCCGGCTAGTCGGAGACTAACAGTGAGCCAGAAACTTAAGTTTCGGTGTGTTGTTTGGTTAGGTTCGCATCATTCACGTAGCCTGTGAAGTGTGTGTTCACTGTGAAGACTTGGGGGTTTGACATTTTTTTCTTTGTGGCAGATATGGGCAAGTTCATGAAGCCTGGGAAGGTGGTGATGGTCCTAGCTGGACGCTACGCCGGTCGCAAAGCTGTCATCGTCAAGGTAAAGCATAGCCGTGGGTCCTCGGGTGGATGATATCTGCTGTTCAGTCGGTTTGCAAAAGACCAGCCAATTTCTCTGAACATGTACAAATTTATAGCGGACACAGCATTCACTGGCAGGACTCCCATGTCCTTCTGTAATGGACACACTGTCTGTGAAACTTAAATGTCCGATCTACGTCCCTCATGTGTCTAAGTCCACCTTTTAAATATGTGTTCCAGCACTCTTCCCTATTGCACCACTGTATTATTATATACAGATTTTATTATTAATACGTACTTTTCTATGCATTTGCTTGTACACATAGTATGGAAATGTTTGTTTTGTTCTGTATTTGTACATCTGGAGAAACTGAACCTAAAGCAAGGTTTTTGTATGTGTTCACATTTTTGGTCTAAAACACTAATTTCTGAGTTGTCACATGATTTGTCAACAATCAGTAGCTTGTATTGTTTCTGTAATGTTTTAAGTGATGGCTAAATGAAAAGTGGAATCGCTTCCCCCTCTGTGTGTGTGGTGAATCTACAGACGGACTAATAACTAATTGCTCTTTAATAAACACAGATGTGGAGATGTCCGCTCTGAAATTGCAGGAACAATGTCTCTGCTGTTTGCTGTGTAGAGTCAGTGTCTGCTCTGTATCACAGTCCTTTGTTTTTTTGCAGAACATTGATGATGGCACAACCGACCGTCCTTACAGCCACGCTCTGGTCGCAGGCATCGACCGCTATCCCCGCAAGGTGACCACCACCATGGGCAAGAAGAAGATCGCCAAGAGGTCCAAGATCAAGGCCTTCGTCAAGGTGTTCAACTACAACCACCTCATGCCCACAAGGTCAGTGTCCCGTCATACAAATTTGCTGAGAGAGGATATTTAAGTTTTACTTTTTTAAAATAATTTGCCCTAGCATAACTAAAGTGCTTATTCTCCAAATATACAAATGAGATGGGAGGTTGATAAAAGCAAAATATGTCCTGTGGAATGAGTGATGCATCTAAGGGCTAAATCAACCTGCGTGAGCAGTGTGTGTGTGTGTGTGTGTGTGTGTGTGTGTGTGTGTGTGTGTGTGTGTGTGTGTGTGTGTGTGTGTGTGTGTGTGTGTGTGTGTGTGGAGGAATTTTTTTTGGGCCCCTGTGATGAGAGGTTAGTTGCCACACTGCCACTGTGACCAACTCTGCTCAGCGGTGGCACATCTGGAGTTTCTGGGCCTTGACGATTTTAACCACATAATGCATGCGGTTATCAGCAAAAATAGTAATGCTGACTTCATGCCACCTTTCACTGTAGTTTCCATGTCTGTTGACATTAAAAGATATAAATATTTAAACTTAAACTCAACCATTTCTGTTATCAATTCATAATAAAAGCTATCTGACAATATTTCTATTGACAGAATCCCTGAAGTTGTTAACAAGGTTTTTTTTTTTTACTATGAAACACTTATTTTGTTTATAATGCAGTGGCCTGTAGGGCCCCATAAATTAGAGGAGTACCAGCTTTTAATTGTGGAAGTACAGTACTTAATAGCAGACAGATCTGAAGCAGCGCCGCAGGAGCAACGCTGCCTGTGTGAACACTGCAAGCGTTCGGGTCGCAGCTGTTTGGCGAGCTAGCCTTCACGCACTGCTCATGCCCAGGTGAAAGAGACGAGCAGCTGAGTTAAAAATGTATTTGGTGCTTTGATTGCTATGTCAAAGGAACAAAAACACTTCCAGAAGTAGGTGCACTTGGTGGGTAACGAGCATTAGTCCTATACATGGGCCAAAACTTCACTGCAGAAACCTGATTAAAGCATCATTACTGTTGAGCTCTGCACCTATAAATGACGTTTTGTTCACATCTGCAACAACGAATCATTTTGAGTTTGTTAGGTACCGATAAAACCCTGACAGGCTGCGTCGTCATAGCAGCAGTGGTGGACGAGGCTCATAGTGACGTATTTAGAGCTAATTGCCATTTAAAACTGAGCAGAAAAGTTTTTAAATCCTAAAAGTGATGGCCATAATACACCTTTAAATCACTGACCTAACCAGGACACACATTTGATAATGTTCAGGAAAATTGAGAATGTAAGCAGAAAACTTTGAAAATGAGAATTTTACAGTCGCAGAAATATACGAGAAACCAGCAACTTGAAGACACTAATGTTGATTTTAAAGTTTAAATGAAAAACTGGAAGATAATGTTACGGCCATCGTGTGTTTAACCTCCTTCACTAGGTCTTTCTGTTGCTTCTGTGGGCTATAATTGTGCCCATCAAACCTCACGTTAGCATCCCTCACTTCAAACGAGAAACGAGAGATTGGTGCACGTGCAGTCTGCTCGCTTACAGTCCACGCTACAAAAAAACGAGCTGCATACATCAGGTCTTTGCAGGGGATTGATGACTATGTTTTAGTGTCGCAAAAAATATGAATTTTCCCTTTAAACCTGTTGACTCCCAGAAATCTTGGTGCTGACGTCTCTCCAGTTTTGTTGTAGCTCAGATGCAGGAGTCAGTTTAGTTTTGTCATATTTTGATAAATGTTAGTATGTTGTGTGGATGAAAGAAAAATAAATGCAATTATAACAGGGTTCCCGCAGATTCTTAAAGTCTTAAAGGGCATTAATTTCACTAACCTAAAAAAAAAAAAAAGACCTTAATTGGTATTAAATTGACTGAAACGAATCTTTAGAAAGTCTTAAAAATGCTCAGACATGGGAAATGGGATTTTGTTTCTTTTTCTGACGTTGCATTGTCAAATCTCATTTTACTTGGTAACATCTTTTTTTGTGTGTTAAATAATTAAAGAAGTTCCTTTTCTTACACTTTTCATGACGGGAATATAAGCAGTGGAATCTCACGTGCAGATTTAGAAACACAAAATCGCCCAGAAAATTTCCCACCTCTGTCAGTAAAAAATGTTTATGATAATGTATGTTCACTGTTCTCAAAGTGTTCCACTCTAAAAAGGGTTGGGGTTTTTTTTTTTTCAACATTTGACACAGCTTTTCAAACTTTTTCAGCAGATAAAAATGTCATGCTTTATGTTGCAATAAATATTCAGGCAAAAAAAAGTCTTTAATTTTGGTTATGAGAATATTGGTCTTAATCTTAATTCCCAATGATACTTAAAAAGTCTTTAAAATCTCCAATCTGCCCTACTGAAGTAAACTGATGCTTTTGTTAGGAAATGAATCTGAATTTACTCAGATTGGATGTTGTTTTGGAGCAATGTTAAATGTGACATTTCCTCAGTAAACATCGTGTGGAACACAGCTGAGTGTTGTGCCCAAAATGTTGCGATTTTATCCGCTGTATGTTCTGGATGTGATGCGCAGGTCTATAATCTGATTACCAGTTTGTCATGTTGGACACTGATGACAACCTGAACAGTGAAAACGATGCTCACCTTCTTACGGTGCCTCTCGGCGTCCTGTGTGAAGCGTTTTGTGTCTCTGTCGTAAAACTGCCGATCTGTCTACGTGTGCGGGTGCACAGTAAACCGTCCTCTGGCAAACAGAGGGTTAAACAACACTTTACATGGTTGCGCTCCGTTTTTCTTCAGATACTCTGTGGATATTCCTCTGGACAAAACTGTTGTCAACAAGGACGTCTTCAGGGATCCTGCTCTCAAACGTAAAGCCAGGCGGGAGGCCAAGGTCAAGTTTGAGGAGAGGTGAGTCCATGTTCTGCTGGATTCTTCACTTCAGTGCTCTGATCGGACCTTCAGAGGCCACTCACACAAATAATGGCAGCATGATGTTTAGTTGTAATGTAAGGAAAGGGTCATCCGTAAAATAATGTGAATTCGCTTTATTTTTAGTGTAATAATCCTGAGAGCAAACATCAGTAAGACGGTCAGAATCCTGTTAGTGGCTGCAGCGTGTTTTACAGACGTGACACGGTAGTTTAGATTAGTGACCCAGGCTTGAAACGGTTAATGTCGGTCACATGTCGGCAGGTTCATTCTTCCGTTCTGTGATGTTATCAGAGCTGATGTGCTAAACGTGTTTTTTCTGTTTTCAGGTACAAGACGGGCAAGAACAAGTGGTTCTTCCAGAAGCTCAGATTCTAAGTTCACTCAGTTTCACAAATAAATGTTTAAAAAATGGATTTTGGCTGTCGACTCTTCAGTGACTTTGTCTGTCTTAAAATATTTTTACTGTCTCTGCCAAGTTCCAGTTTGGTGACAGTGGAGGTTGTGATGGATTATTGGTCTGGTTCCTACAATACTTGAGAAAATCCTTTCAAACTGATTCACTAAATGTGTCAAAAGTGTAACAGCTAACCACGTAACCTAAAGCTGTCTGTGCTCCAATACGCCAACATGAAAATCAAACTGGTCACTGACAGCACACGACTTTAACCTAACCTTTTAATGTATTTGTATTATGTAACAAATACTTAATACTTTATATGCACCGTAAAATGAAAACTGGTTACAAATCTAAACCTCAGTTACTGTAAAACATTAAAGTAGATCAGAGCAAAAATAGAATGAGCTTATCAGCACATAGATGACTTAAAGAAGCACTAACTACATATGATCCGCAAGTCAATTTTACAGTATTTATGTAAAATACAAAAAGAAAAATGTGGTAAAATCCCTGCATATGCTTGGTGAAACCACACAAGTCTTTGTTATAAACTTTCATTTGTCCAGCATTCGTATGCTCAGTAAGGATAAGAATGTTCTTGGTCTCGAGTTCGATTCCTTTAAACCGACTTGTGTGTTGTATAAAGTACTGTGCTGCAGGCGGTACTTCATACAATGATTGCATGTACTGCTGTGGTGTTAACACACTAAATAAGCAGTGATTTAAGGTAACCAGGTGAATTAAGTTCAGTTTTTGACCGTCTGCTGACAGCTGTGGACATGCAGATGTTTTTTTAGGTCATTGTACTTTATGGGAATGCTCAAATGTTATGCTACTTAAGCTTTACTCTTCTTTTAGGTGACAACCGAAGGGACTTTTTACTTGCAGGTTATAAATCTACAAACAAAAAAAAATTATGTGAAAATATTTTTTTTAACTACTCAAAGTAAAAAATATTTAGCGTGCAATTACCCAAATACTGGCACCATAGACTGTGGACTGGCACTATTTTGTGTGATTTTTTGCAGCTTTCACATGTTCTTAAAAATTCTTAAAATGTCTTAAAGGGCACTCAATGCATTAATCTAAACATAAGGCCTTATTTTTTTTATTAAACTGACTTAAATCAGTCTTTCAAAAGTCTAAAAGTGCTTAGACATGGAAAGTAGGATTTTATGATTTTTTTGACATTGTATTGTAAAGTTTGAATGCAATTTGTAATTTGTTTTTCATTGTAATGAAGTTTGATAAATCCCATTGCTTCAGTTTGTAATGATAGGAATCCAATCAGTGGAATCTCACATGCTTTTTGAGAAACACAAAATCACCCAGAAAACGGTTCAGAAATGCCAGACACTTCTTTTAGGTGCCAAATACATACTGAAATGATATTTGTTCATTGTCTTTCATATGTCTGCTCTAAAAAAAAATTCAACATTTGATGTAGATAATAAAACTTTTTCACTGGACAAAAAAAAAAAAAAAATTATAAATCGGTAAACTGGTGTTAAATTTGATTCTGAGTGACATTAAAAATGTCTTGAAAAGTCTTAAATCTACCGGCCTGAAGCTGCAGGAACCCTGTGCATAGTACCTATACCTTTTAAGTATTTACATTAAATGCCATGTTATATTTCTACTTTACTACATTTTTTAAGCCAACATTCTATAATTCTGCTACGGGTTATTCTGTAAAATGAATTATTTTATTTTTGGTGCTTTATCTTGATGCATACGTTTGAACTTTTGACTTGTGCTTCTTGTCATGAAAATGAGCGTTTCTTTCAGAGAGCACCTGAATGCAGCAGCGCCCCCTGCTGCAGGCCGCAGGCGCGTTCATGGCTTTTCTCCTTCTCTCTGCTGCTGGGAAAAAGAAACTGAAAGAATAAATGAGTACTCAGCACAGATCGTCGACTGGAGGTAAGTTCCCAAAGCCAGCTGCGTTTCAAATAAAACACCGTTTAGTTTACATCAAGATGCAGATATCGCGGCAGTTTCAGATGTCATAAGTCTCGTGGATTTTAAAGTTATCCAGGTATTTAAAGGTATGTTAAGGTATGTTATGTTTGGGCGGAGGTTTGTCTAAAGCAGGGCCTACAGTCTATCTAAAAGTGTAGTTTAACAGTGATTGTCCTTAATGACACCCCGTCTTTGTTAAGCATGTGTTAGTACATTTCACTGACTTTTCCTCTCAGCGTGTAAAAACTCATATTTTGTGAACTGTTCCAGACTTCTTCACTATGTCGTCAGATGAGGTGAGACGTCATTTTGCTTCCTCATATTTGCATGTTGTTGTTTTTTTTAACCTAACAATGTATCTGTCATCCTGTCATTTACATTAACTATGTGGGCTGAACTACTGTTCTTTACATCACTGAAACATTTTTGATTTTTATCACATATTTGTGATCAGTGGTGGAAGAAGTACACAGATCTTTTACTTCAGTAAAAGCTGAAATGCTACAGTGTAGAAATACTCTCTTGCAAGTAAAAGTCCTTAATTCAAAAATGAAGTATTGGTTAAAAATACTCGTAATGGTATTAATAGTAATGCATTTTTACTATATGTAAACTAAGCAATATATGTATCCATAATAATAAACCCGAATTTATTGATAATGTACATCTGAATTTGCAAAGTATGTAACACTTTAAAATAAATGTAGTGGAATGAAAAGTACAATGTTTGTCTGGTGGAAAGAAGAAGTATAAAGTAAAATAAATGGAACCACTCAAGGAAAGTACATCAAAATTGTATAAAGCAGCATATAAAGTTATTTTCCACCACTGATTATAATATTCCATTTACTTCTAAGATTATTATATTATCCTCATAAAATATGTAACTCAAAGCTCCTCTGCATTATACACTCTGGGTCGTGGTGGAATATTACTATTATTATAATTAAAAAAAAATACTCGGAGTGCCTTTACTGTGTGTTTTATGTTTCAGGATTTTTCTATGGAGGTGGAGCAACCACAACCATCTGAGGAGACGTTGGAGGGAATCAAAGCTTTAATCGACAACTACAAGGTGCACTGAAACTCATCTTTAATCAGATAGTATTAAAACGTGGCCTGCAGTGTATTCATGTTATTTTAAAAAGTAAAATAGAGTATAATTTACCCTGTGTTTGAACGAGTTTTCCGTGCACGGAGCAGCACATGAGATAAGCAAAAGACTGAAAACAGAGTGTTTTAAATAAACCAGAACATAACTTTCCTAGTCGGTTAAGGGTAAATTTTAAAGGGACAATTCAGAGTTTGTGTAGTTTGAGTTTGTGTATTAAATGTCCACATTTCTTTACTTTTTGATGTTAAATAAATGTCTTGTACATAGATTAGAGAACAGCATAGTAAAATGAGATGTTAGTGAACACAGCTTGTGTTTTTACAGAAAGTACATGAACAGCTGATCCAGGAGCAGAAGGAGCTGATTATTACAAGAGATGAACGGCGGGAAATGACTCAGAAGTTTAAGCAGCGCTCAGTCAAACTGACCAGGGATCTGGAAGAGGACAAGCGCAGATACCAAAAGTGCATTGAAGATGAGAAGGTGTCTTTATTTAAACTTTTTTTCTTTTTTAATTTGCACCAATATTTGAGATTCACTGTGCAGCAGTTGTGAAATGCAAATACATTTACTGTAGTACTTCAAAACACTTACTGTAGTACTTCAATACACATTTGTGGTACTTTATTTTAATTTTGTTTTCTACTCCACTCCATCGCAGAGAGAAATGTTCTTATTACTCCACTACATTTATCCGTCTGCTTTTGCTCCTTTATAACTTCAGATTTTCGTACACAGACATAAGAAGAGCTTATAACATAATCAAATGTTATTATAGATTAAAGTAGCCAACAGTAAAAACAGTTACAGCTGAAACAGTCAGTCCATTAATCAGCTGATTGACTGGGAATTTATTGGCAACTATTCGGATAGTCATTGGTCATTTGTCATGTATAAACCTCGAGTGCACACAGACTTAGATTGGACTTCAGAGTGAGACTTAAGAGACATCTAGTGTTATAAGTTAAAACTTTTGAAATTAAAATAATAGTTGCATATTTGCAGATTCTGGATTTTCTTCTAGTGTCTTGAACCATCTTTAAGGTGGTCTGAATCAGTTTAGGGTATGTATCTGCAGGATTTGACAACGTCTACTTATATATTACAGAATAAATCAGGCGATGGCTGATATTTTGTATCAGTTTTGCAGTTTTTAATGGGCATCAAACTTGTTAGCTGAATCTTTTAGGCAAACTACTCCTGGCCCTGTCCTTGGTGTGTTCTCATTAGCGTTTTAAGATAGAATGTGACACTGATTCCAGTGTGACCAAGACAAAAAAAAGTAATTGAGCAAAACCTTCTCATAGACACTTGTATTTATAAATCATATACTTTGTAACATATCAAAATGACTGCATCCTGTTAATACACTGACTTGAGAAGATTCATTATTAGGGCCCGAGCACTGCAGTGACTCAGATGTCAGTTGAGTTTTCATGTCACTTTCTAAAGCACAGAGCTAAAAGGAACGTGGAAAACATGCAAAGTGTCTGGAGGTTTGGCTCAGTGGGTAGGGCAGGTGGTTAGTGTGCTTGAGGTTGCTGGTTCAAGCCTTACCTTGGACAAGTGACAGTTGACTTTTATGGCATAAATAAAATAAAAATATCGGCTGATATATCTGTCTCCTCTGCTTATACAAGTCATCAATGATGTACCTTACTACAAACACTTAAAACAGTTAAAAAACACACAATTGTCTCCTGAATTTTCATATACTGAATACTGAATTTTCCCTGCCAATAACTTAGTTGATTATCGACCTGACTCATATATCAGTTGAATTTTCGACAGCTGCCACTTTCCAAAGCACAGAACTAAAGGGAATGTCGAAATCATGTGAAGGGTCTGGAGGTTTGGCTCAGTGAGTAGAGCAGGTAGTTACTGTTCCTGAGTTTGCTGGTTCAAGTATGACCTGGAGCAGGTGACATTTGATTTTTATGGCATAAAATATCATTTGGCTGTAGATTCATACAGTTAAGACATTTATTGTGATATTGCAGAACAAATTAAGGTGTGTAAAAGTGAGAGATATATCATTTTGGCAAATAAATCAGGTGAAGTGGTCCCGGTAAACAGGTAAAACCAGTATCGGCAGATGCGTCAGTCAAAATCAAGGAATATTGGCCTGACTCATATATCAGTCGAGTTTCGACAGACGTCACTGCTGATACTGAATTTTCCCTTTCAAAACCATATGACCCTTACATATGCAGAGCAAACAGATATATCAGCCGATATTTTATCAATGCCATAAAATATCATTTGGCTGTAGATTCATACACTGTAGACACTGATTGTGATATTGCCGAACAAATTAAGGCGCATAAAGTTGAGTTATAGTTTTAAAAAGTTTTAAGTTTTAAAGCATGTGAAGTTTTGGCCTATAAATCAGGTGACATGGTCCCGAAACAGGTAAAACCAGTATCGGCAGATGCGTCAGTCGAAATTAAGGAATATCGGCCTGACTCATATATCAGTTGTGTTTTTGACAGACGTCATTGCTGATAGTGAATTTAAGTAAAAGTAAATAAAGTAAAGAAATGTAAAAGTAAAATCTGAGGTAATTTAGAAACAGATGTAATAACATACTTTGTCCAATAAAGAGTAATGATATATTGTAATATTTAAGTGTATTTAAGTATATTTTGTTTGTTTGTGACACAATTGTCTCCTTATCTTGCACGTTTTGTTTTCGCAAATTTTAGATTTATTCTGTTAAAATGTTATCTATTAATATTCACTGCTGCACAGTCGCTCTGCTAACGGGGCTCAAACTTTCAACTCAGGAGACCACAACCGGCCATCTTTTCCCCTGAGCCACATTTTAGTTCACGATCACAGTATCCATGTCTGATTCGGCTCCGCTGCGTTGCGGATCGACTTGGTCTCAGCTCCGACAGTCCAGATCAGATACACAAGGATCTTATTTTTGCCGGATGCCGGAGTGCATTGCAAAATTCAGCCGAATTGAGCACAGAGCAGACAGGAAATCAGACAGCGATACAACAATAAAACATCCGGTGAATCTTCAGAATAAAACACTCCGTGTTTACGTCTCATTAACTACATCAACAAAACGTCACAATACGTGGATCCAGGCCTGATTCATCAGGTCAGAGGTTTACGGAGGTCATTACCGCCAACATGGACGAAGAGAAGATCACAATGGAGGTGGAAAACCACAAAATAATTTAAGACACCACACTTCCTTTTATAAGGAAAGGAAATGGCTGGAACAATTTATTGGGAGTTGTGGGAGTGAATGGACTTTGCTATAATACATCAATGGAATGAATGGAGTAATTACTTCTTCTTCTGTACTGATATAATCAGCGTGATTCTGTAATTAGCGGGAGTTCCTCGTTCTTGCCACTCCAGCTCACTCAAAACGCAACCGGTGGGGATCATGGTGGGGTGACTAATGCTTGATCTAACTACCCCAGATACTCCAACAAGCCATGTAATCCACCAATCCAAACCTCCTGAAGGATTTTGAAAGTTCTGTTTCAAACTCTTGTTTGGACAGCAGTCTCACAAATGATGTACACTAAGACGTGGATGTGTCCTCCCGAGCGATCTACTAGGCGCTGGAAGTAGTACATCATGTGAAAACTCTCAGTCCAGGGTCCAAACTCTCTGCGTGCATTATCCCACTTTCACAGAAATGAATGGGCCCTTTCATCGCAATCAAAAGTGAAAAGAGAAATTATTTTTAAAAAGCAGAGATGAGCAGGGTGATGTGGGGAAGTTTACCACAGTTCATTTACACACGCTATCCACATTGATAAGATTCAAAGCCGGTTGAAAACTTGCAAAGTATCCCTTTAATGAATTGCCACTTTAGATATGTGCTTTTACTTCATTTAACCTGAAGTTCTCCCCTCCTGCAGGCTAAGTTGAACTTTATGAAGCAGGAGAAGATCCAACTGCTGAGGGAGATCCAGAAAGTGGAGGAAGCTCTGAAGGAGGAGGAGGCCATAAAGGAGCACCTGAAGCAGCAGACTGACGTACGTTTATTAACTCAACACGCCGTCGCCTGCCGTCAGTCTGTTACACCTCCAATAACCATGTTGCATTTGATTCCAGGTGTTCACTGCTGTGCCAGAGAAGAAGGTCGTCTTCATGGGGTTGACAGGAGAAGCAACTGACGCACAAACGTTTGAAATGAAGCCACGGATAATTTACCCCATGGAGGGTGGGACAGCGCTGATTACATTTGAGGAAGACATAGGTGAGTTTGGCTTCAAGCTGCCACCAAATATGTACACAATGACGTTTTGATATACAGTCATCAGAAAGAGGACTAAGTGGGTAAAGTTAAATAACAGAAAAGTTAGAATAGTCTGATATTTTCAGAAAATGACATCAGCGTACTTTAATGCAGCTTTTAACACTTTAAAACCTGTCTCAACATCAGTTTTGGAGTGCCACGTTCAGACGCCTTTTACAAGCATTTATACCTCTGGAACCTGAAAAAATTGGTTTGACTTCTCTTGATACGGAGAAGAGGCAAGAAGCAACTTGGCAAGAAAAGTCCAGAAAATAAAACAAAAAACAAAAAACAAAAAAAAACAAAAACAAAAGAAAAACAGTAAAATGTGACAAGAAAATATTATCCAAAAAAAGGAAAAAATGTCCAGAAAACTGTTGATAATTCTTGCAATTGTATATTTAAAACTGTGTTATTATGTCTGTGTGTGTTTGTGTGTGTGTATATATATATATATATATATATATATATATATATATATATATATATATATATATATATATGCATATATGTATGCATATACTGTATATAATTACACTTGTTTCTTTTCTTTATTTTTCTTATTTTTCAGATAATTTTGTACACACACACACAAATAGTAGCATAGTATGTTGTCCACATTGGCAAAAAAAAATAGAAATCATAGTTTAGTATAATCCCCAAAATAGAATTTAGAAAGAAACATAGTTTAGTATGTTGTAGCATAAAAGTGTCATAGTCAAAAATAATATTAGAAAAGTCACAATACAGTGTAAGATGTCGTTGAAGATAGCATGAGAAGTGCTGATGTAACTCCTGCGTTCTCTCTGCCATCAGTGGCCAGAAAGATCCTGGACATGAAGCAGCTTCAGGTGGATCTGGGATCAGAGTGCAGGATCACCGTGGAGGCCCGGCCAGTTCAGCTCATGATGCCCCAGCTGGTGGAGGTACAACACAGAGCTCCCATTACTCCTCCCTGAGCTCCGATCAATATCAGTATTATCAGTATTGTCCTGTGAGTGATCTGTGCCCGTCTGTCCTGCAGATAGACACTGAGGTGAGTCCTCAGCAGATTTTAATATCCAACCTGCCAAAGATGGACACCGAGACGCTGCTGAACAAGCTGGAGATCCACTTCTCTAAGAGAAAACACGGAGGCGGAGAGGTGGACAGATGTGAAATGCTGCCTGATTCTGGGACTGTGGTCCTCACGTTTGTGGAGAGACACAGTGAGCCTCTGTCCTTTATATTTATTACTAAGATTATGATGGAAAGCAATTACAGCTGATTTTTTCATGGGAAATTCAGTAGGAAGGAGCCAATTTTGGAGGTCATTCTTCAGAACACTGTGGACTTTGCCTTTTTTTTAAATCTCATTTTATTTTATCACTTTGATGTTTGTTTTTCTAATCTAATTTTTATTTCAATGTCATATTTTTATTTCTGTATTTATTATTTATAATAATAATTCATGTATATCGGTTGATTTGTAATCTGTTATTATAATTATTATTGCTGTTGTCATTTTATTTTCTTTGTCTGTGGGAGTGTGTGACTGTATGAGGGTATGTTTGTATGTATGTTTTTTTGACTTCAGTAACAATATTTTTATTTAAAAAGAGAGAAAATGTGATGGATTATAAAGTTGAAGAAAACAAAAATACTCAAGTTAAGTACAAGTTCCTCACATTTGTATTTTCTACCACCAGTTGCCCGAGGTTTGACGGATACAGAGCATCATGAGGTGGAGCTACAACAGAAGAAGAAGCACACAGTGAGGGTGACTCCTTTTCTCAGCGGAAAGATCACAAACTTAAAGGTGAGCATTTGTGGGGAGAAACAAAACTTACGGATTTTCCTTGATGACCTGTTGTTGCCACTTTCTTGGAATTTTAACTGTATTTTTCCCCCTCCAGACTAAGATGTCTGTGTGTCCTCGGACGGTGCTGCTGACGGGAATCCCCACCATCATGGAGCGAGAGACCCTGCAGGATCTGCTGGAAATCCACTTCCAGAAAAGCAGCAACGGCGGTGGAGAGATCGAAGCCTTCCTCTACAACCCGCTGGGTCAGCACACCTCGGCCCTGTTCGAGAGTGTCTCCACAGGCTCGGAGGAGGAGTAAGATGAACAGTTATCACCACTCAGTTTCAGGGTGAGATAGTCCGATTAAAGACAGTATCCAACCTGTTTTTGTTTGTCACATATTCTGTTTTACATCTTTTGTAAAGGGAGTCGGTTGAATTGAAGAAATACTTCGCCCTCAAAATGACCCTTTGTTACTCACCATGCGTTACGCTGAATCATGAAAAAAAACCAAACTTTTTTTTCACGCTTGCCACCACGGTGAGCAAAGAATAAGAAAAGAAAAGGCAAACCGTTTTCATGAGTTGAAATAATTGGGGTTCACATTTAACAGCAAAACTGTATCAAAACATCCGTGTACAAACTCTCACACAACTTCTGCAATGTGATCCGAGAGTCATTTCTCTCATCATCTGCTCAGTATTTCCCAAACACATGTATTTTGCTAAAAACATTCTGATTTAAAACTTGTCAGTTCAGTTGTACGCGAAGACGAGTGCACGTGCGTTTGCAATGCTCAGGCCGAGCGCCCAGGCACGGCGTGTTTGTGAGGAACTGAGCTTACGACCGGATAAATGAAACTTTGATTGAAACTTTGGTATGATTTTGCTGTTAAACGTTGACACCATTTTTATTCAAGAAAAAAACAAATTTCCTTACAAAATAAAGATAACACATGTTAAGTAACTGATACACAAATGATCATTTTGTGAGTAAAGTATTCCTTTAACTTCTTATCTTTGGATGTTTTTTGGCATCTCAGAACTGCCGGTCGTTTTCTAGAGTAAAAAATCTGATTCCTTTCACTGTTGATAATCTCTCTCAATTTTGAGAAATATATTATTTGTTGAATATTCATACATTAAGAAAATTATTTTTTGTTTGTTTTTTGCCTAGTTATTTAACAATATAAACAAATGGAAGTGACAAATACCATGTAATGGTAATGATGATGATGATGTAAGCTCAATCAAGAAGGAATTTTAAGTGCAAATAAATTGGTGTTAAATGACACAGATAAACTTGTTTTGGGTTTTTTTTTAGACTAGTGAAAAAATATAAAAATAATATTGATAATAGCTCAGTTTTTGTAGAGCTTATCAGCTAGCAGCCAGTTAGCAATGATTTCTATTGGCTGCTAGTGCTACTAACACATCTGACAAATGGAGGTTCAGGTTCCTTATTAAAGGAACCTGAACCTCATTTAATAAAACTGGAACCAAAACCTGAACCTGAACTGCACTGTCAGGGTCTCATATGTCTAAGAGACAGAGAGATGCCAAAATTGATATTACAGTTATTGTTCTTACAGATTTACAATCAGTGGGTTTACATGCACTTAGATAACTAGATCACAGTCATCTTTCATTAGCAAAGTGATATGTTGAAAATCATGTAAAATGATGACTGGAGGAGGAAGAGTTTTTAAAAATGTCAAATATGACATGTCAAAAAAAGCCTGAAAACAACATGGAATGGCTTATTGAAACACGTTATAGGGTTGCACTTAAAACAAAAGACATGTCAAAAAAAAAAAAAAAATGGCATTCTATACAAAGCTGAAAAATGTAGAAATATGACACATATAAAAAAAAAAAGGCCTGAAAACAACGCAGAATGTCTTATGGAGACACGTTATGGTGTTGCATGTTGAAGAAAGGACTAAAAACAGCCAAAAATCATGTAAAATGATGACTGGAGGAGGAGTTTTTATAACGACATATTATAATATAATTTTTTTTAATACATTTTTGGATAACATACTAAAATATGACGCTTTTGTGCCATTTTGGAAGACATACTATAGTATGACCTTTTTTGCTGTTTTTGATGACATACTGTAGTATGACATTTATATGGTGTTTTTGACAGCATACTATAGTATAACGTTTCATGCCATTTTTCGACATGCTATATTATGACGTTTCTGGCCTTTTTTTTTCCAACATTATTAACAGCCTTATACTATGACATGTCTCAGCAAGCCAAACAACAGCCAAAAATATGATGTTTTTGGCTGTTTTTAGTCCTTTCTTCCACATGCAACACTATAACTCATTTTAATAAGCCATTCTATGTTGTTTTCGGGCCTTTTTTTTTTTTATGTGTCATATTTTGACACTTTTCACCATACTATAGCATGCGATTTTTGGTTGTTTTTTGGGCATGCTAAAATATGATGTTATTAGTTGTTTTTAGTCTTTTCTTCAACATACAACACTACAAAATGTCTCCATAAGACATTTTATGTTGTTTTCAGGCCATTTTTTGACATGTCATAATTTGACATTTTTAACCCTACTATAGCGTGCGATTTTTGGACACTTTTTTGACATTCTAAAATATGATGTTTTTAGTTTTTTTTAGTCCTTTCATTCAACATGCTACACAATAACGTGTCTAAACATCCTCTTCTATGTTGTTTTCAGGCCTTTTTTTGACTGTCATATGTCAACATTTTTTGCCATAGTATAGCATGCGGTTTTTGGTCATTTTTTGACGTGCTAAAATACAATGTTTTTTGCTGTTTTTAGTCCTTTCTTCCAAATGCAACACTATAACGTGTCTTAACATGCTCTTCCATGTTGTTTTCAGGCCTTTCTTTGACATTTCATCTTTTGACATTTTTGGCCATACTATAGCCTGCGATTTTGGTCATTTTTTGGACATGCTAAAATATGATGTTTTTGGTTGTTTTTAGTCCTTTCTTCAATGTGCTACACTATAATGTGTCTCCATAAGACATTCTTTGTTGTTTTAAGGCCTTTTTTGACGTGGTATATGTTGACATTTGTCACCATACTATAGCATGCAATTTTTGGACATGCTATAATATGTTTTTTGTTGTTTTTCGTCCTTTCTTCAATGTGCTAACCTATAGTGTGTCATCATAAGACAATTAATGTTGTTTTCAGGCCTTTTTTTTTTGACATGTCATATTTTGAAATTTTTGCCATGGTGAAAAATGTCAAAATATGACATGTCAAAAAAAGGCCTGAAAACAACATAAAATAGCATATTGAACTGCGTTATAGTGTAGCATGTTGAAGAAAGGACTAAAAACAACCAAAAACATCATGTTTTAGCATGTCAAAAAAATGACCAAAAACTCACATGCTATAGTATGGCGAAAAAAGTCAAAATATGACATGTCAAAAAACGGCCTGAAAAAAAAATAAAATAACACAATGAACCACCTAATAGTGTAGTATGTTGAAGAAAGGACTAAAAACAACCAAAAACATCATATTTTAGCATGTCAAAAAAATGACCAAAAATCGCATGCTATAGTATGGCGAAAAATGTCAAAAAAAGGTCTGAAAACAACATAAAATAGCATACTGAACCACGTTATACTGTAGCATATTGAAGAAAGGACTTAAAACAACGAATAACATCGTATTTTAGCATGGCCAAAAAACGACCAAAAATCGCATGCTATAGTATGGCGAAAAATGTCAAAATATGACATGTCAAAAAATGGCCCGAAAACAATATAGAATGGCTTATTAAAACACGTTATAGTGTTGCATGTGGATGAAATGACTAAAAACAACCAAAAACATCATGTTTTAGCATGTAAAAAAAATGACCAAAAATTGCATGCTATAGTATGGCGAAAAATGTCAAAATCTGAAATGTCAAAAAAAGGCCTGAAAACAACATAAAATAGCATACTGAACCACTTCATAGTGTAGTATATTGAAGAAAGGACTAAAAACAACCAAAAACATATTATTTTAGCATGCCCAAAAAACGACCAAAAATCGCATGCTATAGTATGGCGAAAAATGTCAAAATATGACATGTCTAAAAAAGGCCTCCAAACAACATAAAATAGCATGTTAAGAGATGTTATAGTGTAGCATGTGGAAGAAAGGACTAAAAACAACCAAAAACATCATATTTTAGCATGTCAAAAAAATGACCAAAAATCGCATGCTATAGTATGGCGAAAAATGTCAAAAAAAGGTCTGAAAACAACATAAAATAGCATACCGAACCACGTTATAGTGTAGTATATTGAAGAAAGGACTAAAAACAACCAAAAACATCATATTTTAGCATGTCAAAAAAAATGACCAAAAATCGCATGCTATAGTATGGCAAAAAATGTCAAAGTATGACATGTCAAAAAAAGGCCTTGAAACAACATAAAATAGCACGTTAAGACATGTTATAGTGTAGCATGTGGAAGAAAGGACTAAAAACAACCAAAAACATCATGTTTTAGCATGTCAAAAAAATGACCAAAAATCGCATGCTATAGTATGGTGAAAATGTCAAAATATGACTTGTCAAAAAAAGGCCTGAAAACAACATAAAATAGCATACCGAACCACGTTATAGTGTAGTATGTTGAAGAAAGGACTAAAAACAACTAATGACATCATATTTTAGCATGCCCAAAAAACGACCAAAAATCGCATGCTATAGTATGGCGAAAAATGTCAAAATATGACATGTCAAAAAAAGGCCTCGAAACAACATAAAATAGCACGTTAAGATATGTTATAGTGTAGCATGTGGAAGAAAGGACTAAAAACAACCAAAAACATCATATTTTAGCATGTCAAAAAAATGACCAAAAATCGCATGCTATAGTATGGCGAAAAATGTCAGAAAAAGGTCTGAAAACAACATAAAATAGCATACTGAACAATGTTATAGTGTAGTATATTGAAGAAAGGACTTAAAACAACCAATAACATCATATTTTAGCATGCCCAAAAAACGACCAAAAATCGCATGCTATAGTATGGCGAAAAATGTCAATACATGACATGTCAAAAAAAGGCCTCGAAACAACATAAAAGAGCATACTGAACAATGTTATAGTGTAGTATATTGAAGAAAGGACTAAAAACAACCAAAAACATCATATTTTAGCATGTCAAAAAAAATGACCAAAAATCGTATGCTATAGTATGGCAAAAAATGTCAAAGTATGACATGTCAAAAAAGGCCTTGAAACAACATAAAATAGCACGTTAAGACATGTTATAGTGTAGCATGTGGAAGAAAGGACTAAAACAACCAAAACATCATATTTTAGCATGTCAAAAATGACCAAAAATCGCATGCTATAGTATGGCGAAAAATGTCAAAAAAAGGTCTGAAAACAACATAAAATAGCATACTGAACCACGTTATAGTGTAGTATATTGAAGAAAGGACTAACATATATAGCATGACCAAAACGTAGTGTAGTATATGTGAAGTATATAGAAAAAGAAAGGACTAAAAACAACCAAAAACATCATGTTTTAGCATGTCAAAAAAATGACCAAAAATCGCATGCTATAGTATGGTGAAAATGTCAAAATATGACTTGTCAAAAAAAGGCCTGAAAACAACATAAAATAGCATACCGAACCACGTTATAGTGTAGTATGTTGAAGAAAGGACTAAAAACAACTAATGACATCATATTTTAGCATGCCCAAAAAACGACCAAAAATCGCATGCTATAGTATGGCGAAAAATGTCAAAATATGACATGTCAAAAAAAGGCCTCGAAACAACATAAAATAGCACGTTAAGATATGTTATAGTGTAGCATGTGGAAGAAAGGACTAAAAACAACCAAAAACATCATGTTTTAGCATGTCAAAAAAATGACCAAAAATCGCATGCTATAGTATGGCGAAAAATGTCAGAAAAAGGTCTGAAAACAACATAAAATAGCATACTGAACAATGTTATAGTGTAGTATATTGAAGAAAGGACTTAAAACAACCAATAACATCATATTTTAGCATGCCCAAAAAACGACCAAAAATCGCATGCTATAGTATGGCGAAAAATGTCAATACATGACATGTCAAAAAAAGGCCTCGAAACAACATAAAAGAGCATACTGAACAATGTTATAGTGTAGTATATTGAAGAAAGGACTAAAAACAACCAAAAACATCATATTTTAGCATGTCAAAAAAAATGACCAAAAATCGTATGCTATAGTATGGCAAAAAATGTCAAAGTATGACATGTCAAAAAAAGGCCTTGAAACAACATAAAATAGCACGTTAAGACATGTTATAGTGTAGCATGTGGAAGAAAGGACTAAAAACAACCAAAAACATCATATTTTAGTATGTCAAAAAAATGACCAAAAATCGCATGCTATAGTATGGCGAAAAATGTCAAAAAAAGGTCTGAAAACAACATAAAATAGCATACTGAACCACGATATAGTGTAGTATATTGAAGAAAGGACTAAAAACAACCAAAAACATCATGTTTTAGCATGTCAAAAAAATGACCAAAAATCGCATGCTATAGTATGGCGAAAAATGTCAAAATCTGAAATGTCAAAAAAAGGTCTGAAAACAACATAAAATAGCATACTGAACCACGATATAGTGTAGTATATTGAAGAAAGGACTAAAAACAACCAAAAACATCATGTTTTAGCATGTCAAAAAAACGACCAAAAATCGCATGCTATAGTATGGCGAAAAATGTCAAAATATGACAAAAAATGGCCCGAAAATAATATAGAATGGCTTATTAAAACACGTTATAGTGTTGCATGTGGATGAAATGACTAAAAACAACCAAAAACATCATGTTTTAGCATGTCAAAAAAAATGACCAAAAATCGTATGCTATAGTATGGCAAAAAATGTCAAAGTATGACATGTCAAAAAAAGGCCTTGAAACAACATAAAATAGCACGTTAAGACATGTTATAGTGTAGCATGTGGAAGAAAGGACTAAAAACAACCAAAAACATCATATTTTAGTATGTCAAAAAAATGACCAAAAATCGCATGCTATAGTATGGCGAAAAATGTCAAAAAAAGGTCTGAAAACAACATAAAATAGCATACTGAACCACGTTATAGTGTAGTATATTGAAGAAAGGACTTAAAACAACCAATAACATCATATTTTAGCATGCCCAAAAAACGACCAAAAATCGCATGCTATAGTATGGCGAAAAATGTCAATACATGACATGTCAAAAAAGGCCTGAAAACAACATAAAAGAGCATACTGAACCACGTTATAGTGTAGTATATTGAAGAAAGGACTAAAAACAACCAAAAACATCATGTTTTAGCATGTCAAAAAAATGACCAAAAATCGCATGCTATAGTATGGCGAAAAATGTCAAAATCTGAAATGTCAAAAAAAGGTCTGAAAACAACATAAAATAGCATACTGAACCACGATATAGTGTAGTATATTGAAGAAAGGACTAAAAACAACCAAAAACATCATGTTTTAGCATGTCAAAAAAACGACCAAAAATCGCATGCTATAGTATGGCGAAAAATGTCAAAATATGACATGTCAAAAAATGGCCCGAAAACAATATAGAATGGCTTATTAAAACACGTTATAGTGTTGCATGTGGATGAAATGACTAAAAACAACCAAAAACATCATGTTTTAGCATGTCAAAAAAATGACCAAAAATCGCATGCTATAGTATGGTGAAAATGTCAAAATATGACTTGTCAAAAAAAGGCCTGAAAACAACATAAAATAGCATACCGAACCACGTTATAGTGTAGTATATTGAAGAAAGGACTAAAAACAACTAATAACATCATATTTTAGCATGCCCAAAAAACGACCAAAAATCGCATGCTATAGTATGGCGAAAAATGTCAAAATATGACATGTCAAAAAAAGGCCTCGAAACAACATAAAATAGCACGTTGAGACATGTTATAGTGTAGCGTGTGGAAGAAAGGACTAAAAACAACCAAAAACATCATGTTTTAGCATGTCAAAAAAATGACCAAAAATCGCATGCTATAGTATGGCGAAAAATGTCAAAATCTGAAATGTCAAAAAAAGGTCTGAAAACAACATAAAATAGCATACTGAACCACGTTATAGTGTAGTATATTGAAGAAAGGACTAAAAACAACCAAAAACATCATATTTTAGCATGCCCAAAAAACGACCAAAAATCACATGCTATAGTATGGCAAAAAATGTCAAAATATGACATGTCAAAAAAAGGCCTCGAAACAACATAAAATAGCACGTTAAGACATGTTATAGTGTAGCATGTGGAAGAAAGGACTAAAAACAACCAAAAACATCATATTTTAGCATGTCAAAAAAATGACCAAAAATCGCATGCTATAGTATGGCGAAAAATGTCAAAAAAAGGTCTGAAAACAACATAAAATAGCATACTGAACCACGTTATAGTGTAGTATATTGAAGAAAGGACTTAAAACAACCAATAACATCATATTTTAGCATGCCCAAAAAACGACCAAAAATCGCATGCTATAGTATGGCGAAAAATGTCAATACATGACATGTCAAAAAAAGGCCTCGAAACAACATAAAAGAGCATACTGAACCACGTTATAGTGTAGTATATTGAAGAAAGGACTAAAAACAACCAAAAACATCATATTTTAGTATGTCAAAAAAATGACCAAAAATCGCATGCTATAGTATGGCGAAAAATGTCAAAAAAAGGTCTGAAAACAACATAAAATAGCATACTGAACCACGATATAGTGTAGTATATTGAAGAAAGGACTAAAAACAACCAAAAACATCATGTTTTAGCATGTCAAAAAAACGACCAAAAATCGCATGCTATAGTATGGCGAAAAATGTCAAAATATGACATGTCAAAAAATGGCCCGAAAACAATATAGAATGGCTTATTAAAACACGTTATAGTGTTGCATGTGGATGAAATGACTAAAAACAACCAAAAACATCATGTTTTAGCATGTCAAAAAAATGACCAAAAATCGCATGCTATAGTATGGTGAAAATGTCAAAATATGACTTGTCAAAAAAAGGCCTGAAAACAACATAAAATAGCATACCGAACCACGTTATAGTGTAGTATATTGAAGAAAGGACTAAAAACAACTAATAACATCATATTTTAGCATGCCCAAAAAACGACCAAAAATCGCATGCTATAGTATGGCGAAAAATGTCAAAATATGACATGTCAAAAAAAGGCCTCGAAACAACATAAAATAGCACGTTAAGACATGTTATAGTGTAGCATGTGGAAGAAAGGACCAAAAACATCATATTTTAGCATGTCAAAAAAATGACCAAAAATCGCATGCTATAGTATGGCGAAAAATGTCAATACATGACATGTCAAAAAAAGGCCTCGAAACAACATAAAAGAGCATACTGAACCACGTTATAGTGTAGTATATTGAAGAAAGGACTAAAAACAACCAAAAACATCATATTTTAGCATGTCAAAAAAAATGACCAAAAATCGTATGCTATAGTATGGCGAAAAATGTCAAAGTATGACATGTCAAAAAAAGGCCTTGAAACAACATAAAATAGCACGTTAAGACATGTTATAGTGTAGCATGTGGAAGAAAGGACTAAAAACAACCAAAAACATCATATTTTAGTATGTCAAAAAAATGACCAAAAATCGCATGCTATAGTATGGCGAAAAATGTCAAAAAAAGGTCTGAAAACAACATAAAATAGCATACTGAACCACGTTATAGTGTAGTATATTGAAGAAAGGACTTAAAACAACCAATAACATCATATTTTAGCATGCCCAAAAAACGACCAAAAATCGCATGCTATAGTATGGCGAAAAATGTCAATACATGACATGTCAAAAAATGGCCCGAAAACAATATAGAATGGCTTATTAAATCACGTTATAGTGTTGCATGTGGATGAAAGGACTAAAAACAACCAAAAACATCATGTTTTAGCATGTCAAAAAAATGACCAAAAATCGCATGCTATAGTATGGTGAAAATGTCAAAATATGACTTGTCAAAAAAAGGCCTGAAAACAACATAAAATAGCATACCGAACCACGTTATAGTGTAGTATATTGAAGAAAGGACTAAAAACAACTAATAAAATCATATTTTAGCATGCCCAAAAAACGACCAAAAATCGCATGCTATAGTATGGCGAAAAATGTCAAAATATGACATGTCAAAAAAAGGCCTCGAAACAACATAAAATAGCACGTTGAGACATGTTATAGTGTAGCATGTGGAAGAAAGGACTAAAAACAACCAAAAACATCATGTTTTAGCATGTCAAAAAAATGACCAAAAATCGCATGCTATATAGTATGGCGAAAAATGTCAAAACATGACATGTCAAAAAAAGGCCTGAAAACAACATAAAATAACATACCGAACCACGTTATAGTGTAGTATATTGAAGAAAGGACTAAAAACAACTAATAACATCATATTTTAGCATGCCCAAAAAAACGACCAAAAATCGCATGCTATAGTATGGCGAAAAATGTCAAAATATGACATGTCAAAAAAAGGCCTCGAAACAACATAAAATAGCACGTTAAGACATGTTATAGTGTAGCATGTGGAAGAAAGGACTAAAAACAACCAAAAACATCATATTTTAGCATGTCAAAAAAATGACCAAAAATCGCATGCTATAGTATGGCGAAAAATGTCAAAATCTGAAATGTCAAAAAAAGGTCTGAAAACAACATAAAATAGCATACTGAACCACGATATAGTGTAGTATATTGAAGAAAGGACTAAAAACAACTAATAACATCATATTTTAGCATGCCCAAAAAACGACCAAAAATCGCATGCTATAGTATGGCGAAAAATGTCAAAATATGACATGTCAAAAAATGGCCCGAAAATAATATAGAATGGCTTATTAAATCATGTTATAGTGTTGCATGTGGATGAAAGGACTAAAAACAACCAAAAACATCATGTATTAGCATGTCAAAAAAATGACCAATAATCGCATGCTATAGTATGGTGAAAATGTCAAAATATGACATGTCAAAAAATGGCCCGAAAACAACATAAAATAGCATGTTGAGACATGTTATAGTGTTGCATGTGGAAGAAAGGACCAAAAACAACCAAAAACATCATATTTTAGCATGCCCAAAAATAACCAAAGATCGCATGCTATAGTATGGCGAAAAATGTCAAAATATGACATGTCAAAAAATGGCCCGAAAATAATATAGAATGGCTTATTAAAACACGTTATAGTGTTGCATGTGGATGAAAGGACTAAAAACAACCAAAAACATCATGTTTTAGCATGTCAAAAAAATGACCAAAAATTGCATGCTATAGTATGGTGAAAATGTCAAAATATGACTTGTCAAAAAATGGCCTTGAAACAACATAAAATAGCATGTTAAGACATGTTATAGTGTAGCATGTCGAAGAAAGGACTAAAAACAACCAAAAACATCATGTTTTAACGTGTCAAAAAAATGACCAAAAATCGCATGCTATAGTATGGCGAAAAATGTCAAAATATGACATAACAAAAAATGGCCTGAAAACAACATAAAATAGCATGTTGAGACATGTTATTGTGTAGCATGTGGAAGAACGGACTAAAAACAACTAAAAACATCATGTTTTAGCATGTCTGAAAAATGACCAAAAATCGCATGCTATAGTATGGCGAAAAATGTCAAAATATGACATGTCAAAAAAAGGCCTCGAAACAACATAAAATAGCACGTTAAGACATGTTATAGTGTAGCATGTGGAAGAAAGGACTAAAAACAACCAAAAACATCATATTTTAGCATGCCCAAAAAAATGACCAAAAATCGCATGCTATAGTATGGCGAAAAATGTCAAAATCTGAAATGTCAAAAAAAGGTCTGAAAACAACATAAAATAGCATACTGAACCACGATATAGTGTAGTATATTGAAGAAAGGACTAAAAACAACTAATAACATCATATTTTAGCATGCCCAAAAAACGACCAAAAATCGCATGCTATAGTATGGCGAAAAATGTCAAAATATGACATGTCAAAAAATGGCCCGAAAATAATATAGAATGGCTTATTAAATCATGTTATAGTGTTGCATGTGGATGAAAGGACTAAAAACAACCAAAAACATCATGTATTAGCATGTCAAAAAAATGACCAATAATCGCATGCTATAGTATGGCGAAAATGTCAAAATATGACATGTCAAAAAATGGCCTGAAAACAACATAAAAAAGCATGTTAAGACATGTTATAGTGTAGCATGTCGAAGAAAGGACTAAAAACAACCAAAAACATCATATTTTAGCATGTCAAAAAAATGACCAAAAATCGCATGCTATAGTATGGTGAAAATGTCAAAATATGACATGTCAAAAAAAGGCCTCGAAACAACATGAAATAGCATGTTGAGACATGTTATAATGTAGCATGTGGATGAAAGGACTAAAAACAAGCAATAACATCATATTTTAGCATGCCCAAAAAACGACCAAAAATCGCATGCTATAGTATGGCGAAAAATATCAAAATATGACATGTCAAAAAAAGGTCTGAAAACAACATAAAATAGCATACTGAACCACGATATAGTGTAGTATATTGAAGAAAGGACTGAAAACAACTAATAACATCATATTTTAGCATGCCCAAAAAACGACCAAAAATCGCATGCTATAGTATGGCGAAAAATGTCAAAATATGACATGTCAAAAAATGGCCCGAAAACAACATAAAATAGCATGTTGAGACATGTTATAGTGTTGCATGTGGAAGAAAGGACCAAAAACAACCAAAAACATCATATTTTAGCATGCCCAAAAATAACCAAAGATCGCATGCTATAGTATGGCGAAAAATGTCAAAATATGACATGTCAAAAAATGGCCTGAAAACAACATAAAATAGCACGTTAAGACATGTTATAGTGTAGCATGTCAAAGAAAGGACTAAAAACAACCAAAAACATCATGTTTTAACGTGTCAAAAAAATGACCAAAAATCGCATGCTATAGTATGGCAAAAATGTCAAAATATGACATAACAAAAAATGGCCTGAAAACAACATAAAATAGCATGTTGAGACATGTTATTGTGTAGCATGTGGAAGAACGGACTAAAAACAACCAAAAACATCATGTTTTAGCATGTCAAAAAAATGACCAATAATCGCATGCTATAGTATGGCGAAAAATGTCAAAATCTGAAATGTCAAAAAAAGGTCTGAAAACAACATGAAATAGCATACTGAACCACGTTATAGTGTAGTATATTGAAGAAAGGACTAAAAACAACCAAAAACATCATATTTTACCATGCCCAAAAAATGACCAAAAATCACATGCTATAGTATGGCGAAAATGTCAAAATATGACATGTCAAAAAATGGCCTGAAAACAACATAAAAAAGCATGTTAAGACATGTTATAGTGTAGCATGTCGAAGAAAGGACTAAAAACAACCAAAAACATCATATTTTAGCATGTCAAAAAAATGACCAAAAATCGCATGCTATAGTATGGTGAAAATGTCAAAATATGACATGTCAAAAAATGGCCCGAAAACAACATAAAATAGCATGTTGAGACATGTTATAGTGTTGCATGTGGAAGAAAGGACCAAAAACAACCAAAAACATCATATTTTAGCATGCCCAAAAATAACCAAAGATCGCATGCTATAGTATGGCGAAAAATGTCAAAATATGACAGGTCAAAAAATGGCCCGAAAATAATATAGAATGGCTTATTAAAACACGTTATAGTGTTGCATGTGGATGAAAGGACTAAAAACAACCAAAAACATCATGTTTTAGCATGTCAAAAAAATGACCAAAAATTGCATGCTATAGTATGGTGAAAATGTCAAAATATGACTTGTCAAAAAATGGCCTTGAAACAACATAAAATAGCATGTTAAGACATGTTATAGTGTAGCATGTCGAAGAAAGGACTAAAAACAACCAAAAACATCATGTTTTAACGTGTCAAAAAAATGACCAAAAATCGCATGCTATAGTATGGCGAAAAATGTCAAAATATGACATAACAAAAAATGGCCTGAAAACAACATAAAATAGCATGTTGAGACATGTTATTGTGTAGCATGTGGAAGAACGGACTAAAAACAACTAAAAACATCATGTTTTAGCATGTCTGAAAAATGACCAAAAATCGCATGCTATAGTATGGCGAAAAATGTCAAAATATGACATGTCAAAAAAAGGCCTCGAAACAACATAAAATAGCACGTTAAGACATGTTATAGTGTAGCATGTGGAAGAAAGGACTAAAAACAACCAAAAACATCATATTTTAGCATGCCCAAAAAAATGACCAAAAATCGCATGCTATAGTATGGCGAAAAATGTCAAAATCTGAAATGTCAAAAAAAGGTCTGAAAACAACATAAAATAGCATACTAAACCACGATATAGTGTAGTATATTGAAGAAAGGACTAAAAACAACTAATAACATCATATTTTAGCATGCCCAAAAAACGACCAAAAATCGCATGCTATCGTATGGCGAAAAATGTCAAAATATGACATGTCAAAAAATGGCCCGAAAATAATATAGAATGGCTTATTAAATCATGTTATAGTGTTGCATGTGGATGAAAGGACTAAAAACAACCAAAAACATCATGTATTAGCATGTCAAAAAAATGACCAATAATCGCATGCTATAGTATGGCGAAAATGTCAAAATATGACATGTCAAAAAATGGCCTGAAAACAACATAAAAAAGCATGTTAAGACATGTTATAGTGTAGCATGTCGAAGAAAGGACTAAAAACAACCAAAAACATCATATTTTAGCATGTCAAAAAAATGACCAAAAATCGCATGCTATAGTATGGTGAAAATGTCAAAATATGACATGTCAAAAAAAGGCCTCGAAACAACATAAAATAGCATGTTGAGACATGTTATAATGTAGCATGTGGATGAAAGGACTAAAAACAAGCAATAACATCATATTTTAGCATGCCCAAAAAACGACCAAAAATCGCATGCTATAGTATGGCGAAAAATATCAAAATATGACATGTCAAAAAAAGGTCTGAAAACAACATAAAATAGCATATTGAACCACGATATAGTGTAGTATATTGAAGAAAGGACTGAAAACAACTAATAACATCATATTTTAGCATGCCCAAAAAACGACCAAAAATCGCATGCTATAGTATGGCGAAAAATGTCAAAATATGACATGTCAAAAAATGGCCCGAAAACAACATAAAATAGCATGTTGAGACATGTTATAGTGTTGCATGTGGAAGAAAGGACCAAAAACAACCAAAAACATCATATTTTAGCATGCCCAAAAATAACCAAAGATCGCATGCTATAGTATGGCGAAAAATGTCAAAATATGACATGTCAAAAAATGGCCTGAAAACAACATAAAATAGCACGTTAAGACATGTTATAGTGTAGCATGTCAAAGAAAGGACTAAAAACAACCAAAAACATCATGTTTTAACGTGTCAAAAAAATGACCAAAAATCGCATGCTATAGTATGGCAAAAATGTCAAAATATGACATAACAAAAAATGGCCTGAAAACAACATAAAATAGCATGTTGAGACATGTTATTGTGTAGCATGTGGAAGAACGGACTAAAAACAACCAAAAACATCATGTTTTAGCATGTCAAAAAAATGACCAATAATCGCATGCTATAGTATGGCGAAAAATGTCAAAATCTGAAATGTCAAAAAAAGGTCTGAAAACAACATGAAATAGCATACTGAACCACGTTATAGTGTAGTATATTGAAGAAAGGACTAAAAACAACCAAAAACATCATATTTTACCATGCCCAAAAAATGACCAAAAATCGCATGCTATAGTATGGCGAAAATGTCAAAATATGACATGTCAAAAAATGGCCCAAAAACAACATATAATGGCTTATTAAAAGACGTTATAGTGTTGCATGTGTCAGAAAGGACTAAAAACAACTAATAACATCATATTTTAGCATGCCCAAAAAACGACCAAAAATCGCATGCTAAAGTATGGCGAAAAATGTCAAAATATGACATGTCAAAAAATGGCCCGAAAATAATATAGAATGGCTTATTAAATCATGTTATAGTGTTGCATGTGGATGAAAGGACTAAAAACAACCAAAAACATCATGTTTTAGCATGTCAAAAAAATGACCAAAAATCGCATGCTATAGTATGGCGAAAAATGTCAAAATATGACATGTCAAAAAAAGGTCTCGAAACAACATAAAATAGCACGTTGAGACATGTTATAGTGTAGCATGTGGAAGAAAGGACTAAAAACAACCAAAAACATCATGTTTTAGCATGTCAAAAAAATGACCAAAAATCGCATGCTATAGTATGGCGAAAAATGTCAAAATCTGAAATGTCAAAAAAAGGTCTGAAAACAACATAAAATAGCATACTGAACCACGATATAGTGTAGTATATTGAAGAAAGGACTAAAAACAACTAATAACATCATATTTTAGCATGCCCAAAAAACGACCAAAAATTGCATGCTATAGTATGGCGAAAAATGTCAAAATATGACATGTCAAAAAATGGCCCGAAAACAATATAGAATGGCTTATTAAATCACGTTATAGTGTTGCATGTGGATGAAAGGACTAAAAACAACCAAAAACATCATGTTTTAGCATGTCAAAAAAATGACCAAAAATCGCATGCTATAGTATGGCGAAAAATGTCAAAATATGACATGTCAAAAAAAGGTCTCGAAACAACATAAAATAGCACGTTAAGACATGTTATAGTGTAGCATGTGGAAGAAAGGACTAAAAACAACCAAAAACATCATGTTTTAGCATGTCAAAAAAATGACCAAAAATCGCATGCTATAGTATGGCGAAAAATGTCAAAATATGAAATGTCAAAAAAAGGTCTGAAAACAACATAAAATAGCATACTGAACCACGATATAGTGTAGTATATTGAAGAAAGGACTAAAAACAACCAATAACATCATATTTTAGCATGCCCAAAAAACGACCAAAAATTGCATGCTATAGTATGGCGAAAAATGTCAAAATATGACATGTCAAAAAATGGCCCGAAAACAATATAGAATGGCTTATTAAAACACGTTATAGTGTTGCATGTGGATGAAAGGACTAAAAACAACCAAAAACATCATGTTTTAGCATGTCAAAAAAATGACCAAAAATCGCATGCTATAGTATGGTGAAAATGTCAAAATATGACATGTCAAAAAAAGGCCTTGAAACAACATAAAATGGCACGTTCAGACATGTTATAGTGTAGCATGTGGAAAAAAGGACTAAAAACAACCAAAAACATCATGTTTTAGCATGTCAAAAAAATGACCAAAAATCGCATGCTATAGTATGGCGAAAAATGTCAAAATCTGAAATGTCAAAAAAAGGTCTGAAAACAACATAAAATAGCATACTGAACCACGATATAGTGTAGTATATTGAAGAAAGGACTAAAAACAACCAATAACATCATATTTTAGCATGCCCAAAAAACGACCAAAAATCGCATGCTATAGTATGGCGAAAAATGTCAAAATATGACATGTCAAAAAATGGCCCGAAAACAACATAAAATAGCATGTTGAGACATGTTATAGTGTAGCATGTGGAAGAAAGGACCAAAAACAACCACAAACATCATATTTTAGCATGCCCAAAAATAACCAAAAATCGCATGCTATAGTATGGCGAAAAGTGTCAAAATATGACATGTCAAAAAATGGCCCGAAAACAATATAGAATGGCTTATTAAAACACGTTATGGTGTTGCATGTGGACGAAAGGACTAAAAACAACCAAAAACATCATGTTTTAGCATGTCAAAAAAACGACCAAAAATTGCATGCTATAGTATGGTGAAAATGTCAAAATATGACATAACAAAAAATGGCCTTGAAACAACATAAAATAGCACGTTAAGACATGTTATAGTGTAGCATGTCGAAGAAAGGACTAAAAACAACCAAAAACATCATGTTTTAACGTGTCAAAAAAATGACCAAAAATCGCATGCTATAGTATGGCGAAAAATGTCAATATATGACATAACAAAAAATGGCCTGAAAACAACATAAAATAGCATGTTGAGACATGTTATTGTGTAGCATGTGGAAGAATGGACTAAAAACAACTAAAAACATCATGTTTTAGCATGTCTGAAAAATGACCAAAAATCGCATGCTATAGTATGGCGAAAAATGTCAAAATATGACATGTCAAAAAAAGGCCCGAAATAACATAGAATGGCTTATTAAAACACGTTATAGTGTTGCATGTGGAAGAAAGGACTAAAAACAACCAAAAACATCATGTTTTAGCATGTCAAAAAAATGACCAATAATCGCATGCTATAGTATGGTGAACATGTCAAAATATGACATGTCAAAAAATGGCCTGAAAACAACATAAAAAAGCATGTTAAGACATGTTATAGTGTAGCATGTCGAAGAAAGGACAAAAAACAACCAAAAACATCATATTTTAGCATGTCAAAAAAATGACCAAAAATCGCATGCTATAGTATGGTGAAAATGTCAAAATATGACATGTCAAAAAAAGGCCTTGAAACAACATAAAATAGCACGTTGAGACATGTTATAGTGTAGCATGTGGAAGAAAGGACTAAAAACAACCAAAAACATCATGTTTTAGCATGTCAAAAAAATGACCAAAAATCGCATGCTATAGTATGGCGAAAAATGTCAAAATCTGAAATGTCAAAAAAAGGTCTGAAAACAACATAAAATAGCATACTGAACCACGATATAGTGTAGTATATTGAAGAAAGGACTAAAAACAACTAATAACATCATATTTTAGCATGCCCAAAAAACGACCAAAAATCGCATGCTATAGTATGGCGAAAAATGTCAAAACATAACATGTCAAAAAAAGGTCTCGAAACAACATAAAATAGCACGTTGAGACATGTTATAGTGTAGCATGTGGAAGAAAGGACTAAAAACAACCAAAAACATCATGTTTTAGCATGTCAAAAAAATGACCAAAAATCGCATGCTATAGTATGGCGAAAAATGTCAAAATATGACATGTCAAAAAATGGCCCGAAAATAATATAGAATGGCTTATTAAAACACGTTATAGTGTTGCATGTGGATGAAAGGACTAAAAACAAGCAATAACATCATATTTTAGCATGCCCAAAAACGACCAAAAATCGCATGCTATAGTATGGCGAAAAATGTCAAAACATAACATGTCAAAAAAAGGCCTGAAAACAACATAAAATAGCATACTGAACCACGTTATAGTGCAGTATATTGAAGAAAGGACTAAAAACAACCAAAAACATCATGTTTTAGCATGCTCAAAGAACAACCAAAAATCGCATGCTATAGTATGGCGAAAATGTTAAAATCTGACATGTCAAAAATGGCCTGAAAACAACATAAAATAGCACGTTAAGACATGTTATAGTTTAGCATGTGGAAGAAAGGACCAAAAACAACCAAAAACATCATATTTTAGCATGTCAAAAAAATGACCAAAAATCACATGCAATACTGTGGCTAAAAATGTTAATATATGAAATGTCAAATAAAGGCCTGAAAACAACATGGAATAGCATGTTAAGGCACGTTATAGTGTAGCATGTGGAAGAAAGGACTAAAAACAGCCAAAAACATTATATTTTAGCATGTCCAAAAAAATGACCAAAATCACATGCGAAAAATGTCAAAATATGACATGTCAAAAAAAAGGCCTGAAACCAGCATAGAATAGCATGTTGAGACACATAATAGTGTAGCATGTTGAAGAAGGGATTAAAAAAAATGCTAAAAAAATTAGCATGTCCAAGAAACGACCAACAACTGCATGCTATAGTCTCGCGAAAAATGTCAACAAATGTCAAAAAAAAAGGCCTGAAAACAACACAAAATAGCATACTGAACCACGTTATAGTGTAGTATATTGAAGAAAGGACTAAAAACAACCAAAAACATCATATTTTAGCATGTCAAAAAAATGACCAAAAATCACATGCTATAGTATGGTGAAAATGTCAAAATATGACATGTCAAAAAAGGCCTGAAAACAACATAAAATAGCATGTTAAGACATGTTATAGTGTAGCATGTGGGAGAAAGGACTAAAAACAAACAAAAACATCATATTTTAGCATGTCAAAAAAATAACTAAAAATCACATGTATGGCGAAAAATTTCAATATATGACATGTCAAAAAATGGCCATGTTATAGTGTTGCATATTGAATAACAGACTAAAACAACTAAAAACATCATATTTTAGCATGTCCAAAAAATGACCAAAAATCACTTTATAGTATGGCGAAAAACGTCAAATTATGATACATCAAACAAAGGGCTCAAAACAACATATAATGGCATATGGAGACACGTTATGGCGTAGCATGTTGAAAAGAAATGACCAAAAACAACCAAAAACATCATAATTTAGCATATCAGAAAAATGACAAAAATCACATACTATGGTATGGCAAAAAATGTCAACAAATGACAGGTCAAACAAAGGCCTGAAAACAACATAGAATGGCATTTTGAGACACGTTGTATTGTAGCATGTTGAAGAAAGGACTAAAATCACCCAAAAACATCATATTATTTTATATTAGCATGTCAAAAAATGAATAAAAATCGCATACTATAGGAAGGAAAAAAAAGTCAAAATATGACATGTCAAAAAAAGAATGACATATCGAGACACGCTATAGTGTAGCATATTAAAGAAAGGACAAAAAAAGCAAAAAAACCACATCATAATTTAGCATGTCAAAAAAATGACCCAAAAATCACATGCTATAGTATGGAAAAAACATCAAAACATGACATGTTAAAAAAAGGGCTGATACAACATAGAATAGCATACTGGGACACGTTATAGTGTAGCATGTTGAAGAAAGGATTTAAAACACCCCAAAACATCATATTTTAGCATATCAAAGAAATTAACCAAAATCGCATGCTATAATACGGCAAAAACTGTCAGAATATGACATGTCAAAAAAAGGGCTGAAAACAACATCAAATGTCATATGGAGATGTGTTATAGAGTAGTATGTTTAAGAAAAGACTAAAACCAACCAAAAGCATCATATTTTAGCATGTCAGAAAAATGACCAAAAATCGCTCACTACAGAAAGGAAAAAAAAGTCAAAATATGACATGTCAAAAAAAGGCCCGAAATAACATAGAATGGCTTATTAAAACACGTTATAGTGTTGCATGTGGAAGAAAGGACTAAAAACAACCAAAAACATCATGTTTTAGCATGTCAAAAAAATGACCAATAATCGCATGCTATAGTATGGTGAACATGTCAAAATATGACATGTCAAAAAATGGCCTGAAAACAACATAAAAAAGCATGTTAAGACATGTTATAGTGTAGCATGTCGAAGAAAGGACAAAAAACAACCAAAAACATCATATTTTAGCATGTCAAAAAAATGACCAAAAATCGCATGCTATAGTATGGTGAAAATGTCAAAATATGACATGTCAAAAAAAGGCCTTGAAACAACATAAAATAGCACGTTGAGACATGTTATAGTGTAGCATGTGGAAGAAAGGACTAAAAACAACCAAAAACATCATGTTTTAGCATGTCAAAAAAATGACCAAAAATCGCATGCTATAGTATGGCGAAAAATGTCAAAATCTGAAATGTCAAAAAAAGGTCTGAAAACAACATAAAATAGCATACTGAACCACGATATAGTGTAGTATATTGAAGAAAGGACTAAAAACAACTAATAACATCATATTTTAGCATGCCCAAAAAACGACCAAAAATCGCATGCTATAGTATGGCGAAAAATGTCAAAACATAACATGTCAAAAAAAGGTCTCGAAACAACATAAAATAGCACGTTGAGACATGTTATGGTGTTGCATGTGGACGAAAGGACTAAAAACAACCAAAAACATCATATTTTAGCATGCTCAAAGAACAACCAAAAATCGCATGCTATAGTATGGCGAAAAATGTCAAAATATGACATGTCAAAAAATGGCCCGAAAATAATATAGAATGGCTTATTAAAACACGTTATAGTGTTGCATGTGGATGAAAGGACTAAAAACAAGCAATAACATCATATTTTAGCATGCCCAAAAACGACCAAAAATCGCATGCTATAGTATGGCGAAAAATGTCAAAACATAACATGTCAAAAAAAGGCCTGAAAACAACATAAAATAGCATACTGAACCACGTTATAGTGCAGTATATTGAAGAAAGGACTAAAAACAACCAAAAACATCATGTTTTAGCATGCTCAAAGAACAACCAAAAATCGCATGCTATAGTATGGCGAAAATGTTAAAATCTGACATGTCAAAAAATGGCCTGAAAACAACATAAAATAGCACGTTAAGACATGTTATAGTTTAGCATGTGGAAGAAAGGACCAAAAACAACCAAAAACATCATATTTTAGCATGTCAAAAAAATGACCAAAAATCACATGCAATACTGTGGCTAAAAATGTTAATATATGAAATGTCAAATAAAGGCCTGAAAACAACATGGAATAGCATGTTAAGGCACGTTATAGTGTAGCATGTGGAAGAAAGGACTAAAAACAGCCAAAAACATTATATTTTAGCATGTCCAAAAAAATGACCAAAATCACATGCGAAAAATGTCAAAATATGACATGTCAAAAAAAAGGCCTGAAACCAGCATAGAATAGCATGTTGAGACACATAATAGTGTAGCATGTTGAAGAAGGGATTAAAAAAAATGCTAAAAAAATTAGCATGTCCAAGAAACGACCAACAACTGCATGCTATAGTCTCGCGAAAAATGTCAACAAATGTCAAAAAAAAAAGGCCTGAAAACAACATAAAAAAGCATACTGAACCACGTTATAGTGTAGTATATTGAAGAAAGGACTAAAAACAACCAAAAACATCATATTTTAGCATGTCAAAAAAATGACCAAAAATCACATGCTATAGTATGGTGAAAATGTCAAAATATGACATGTCAAAAAAAGGCCTGAAAACAACATAAAATAGCATGTTAAGACATGTTATAGTGTAGCATGTGGGAGAAAGGACTAAAAACAAACAAAAACATCATATTTTAGCATGTCAAAAAAATAACTAAAAATCACATGTATGGCGAAAAATTTCAATATATGACATGTCAAAAAATGGCCATGTTATAGTGTTGCATATTGAATAACAGACTAAAAACAACTAAAAACATCATATTTTAGCATGTCCAAAAAATGACCAAAAATCACTTTATAGTATGGCGAAAAACGTCAAATTATGATACATCAAACAAAGGGCTCAAAACAACATATAATGGCATATGGAGACACGTTATGGCGTAGCATGTTGAAAAGAAATGACCAAAAACAACCAAAAACATCATAATTTAGCATATCAGAAAAATGACAAAAATCACATACTATGGTATGGCAAAAAATGTCAACAAATGACAGGTCAAACAAAGGCCTGAAAACAACATAGAATGGCATTTTGAGACACGTTGTATTGTAGCATGTTGAAGAAAGGACTAAAATCACCCAAAAACATCATATTATTTTATATTAGCATGTCAAAAAATGAATAAAAATCGCATACTATAGGAAGGAAAAAAAAGTCAAAATATGACATGTCAAAAAAAGAATGACATATCGAGACACGCTATAGTGTAGCATATTAAAGAAAGGACAAAAAAAGCAAAAAAACCACATCATAATTTAGCATGTCAAAAAAATGACCCAAAAATCACATGCTATAGTATGGAAAAAATATCAAAACATGACATGTTAAAAAAAGGGCTGATACAACATAGAATAGCATACTGGGACACGTTATAGTGTAGCATGTTGAAGAAAGGATTTAAAACACCCCAAAACATCATATTTTAGCATATCAAAGAAATTAACCAAAATCGCATGCTATAACACGGCAAAAACTGTCAGAATATGACATGTCAAAAAAAGGGCTGAAAACAACATCAAATGTCATATGGAGATGTGTTATAGAGTAGTATGTTTAAGAAAAGACTAAAACCAACCAAAAGCATCATATTTTAGCATGTCAGAAAAATGACCAAAAATCGCTCACTACAGAAAGGAAAAAAAAGTCAAAATATGACGTGTTAAAAAAAGCCTGAAAACAACATAGTATGACATATCGAGAAGCGCGAAATGCATATTGAAGAAAGGACAAAAAAAACCCAACCAAAACCATCACAATTTTGGCAAAATGACAAAAATCGAATACTGGCAAAAAATGTCAAAATATGACATGTCAAGAAAAGCCTGAAAACAACATAGAATGTCATATGGAGACACATTATAGTGTAGCATGTTGAAAAAATGACCAAAAACAACAAAAAACATCATATTTCAGCATGTCAAAAAAATGTCCAAATATCGCATGCTATAGTATGGCCAAAAATGTCAAAATTTGATGGGTCAAAAAAGGGCTGAAAACAACATAGAATTGCATGTTGAGAGCTGTTATAGTGTAGCATGTGGAAGAAAGAAGTAAAAACACCCAATATCATCTTATTTTAGCATGTTAAAAAAATGACAGAATATGACATGTCAAAAAAAGGGCTGAAAACAACATATAATAAGATTTTGAGACACGTCAAAGTATAGCATGTTGAAAATAAGACCGAAAACTACCAAAAAGGCTGTATTATAGCATATCAAGAAAATGACCGAAGATGACATAGTATAGTATGGCGAAAAATGTCAGAATATGACATGTCAAAAAAAGGGCTGAAAACAACTTAAAATGGCATTCCAAGACATGTCAAAGTATAGCATGTTAAAAATAAAACCAAAACTACCAAAAAGTTCATATTACAGCATGTCGACATAGTATAGTATGACGAAAACGTCTTAATATGATATATCAAAAAAAGGGGGTTGAAAAGAACATATAATAGCATGTAGAGAAACGTAATAGTATAATATGTTGAAAATAAGGCCAAAAATGACCAAAAACATCATATTGTAGTATGTTGAATAAACAACCGTAAACAACGTAGTATAGTATGGCGAAAACAGTCAATATATGACGTGTGGAAAAAAAGGACTTAAAACAACATAGAATAGCATTTCGAGACTTGTCAACATATAGCATGTTGAAAATAAGACAAAAAGTACCAAAAAGGTCATATTATAGCATGTTTATGCCATGTGTCAGCATGCTATTTTTTATGGAAATGTCATAAATTGACATTTTTCGTAATTTTTTTCAAAATGCTATATTATGATATTTCTGGACGTTTTGTCAACATTCTTTGCTATGACGTGACTTGACATGCTGTTTTTTTGTCTTCAGACATTTTTCGACATCTTAATATATATGGCATTATTATTATATATTATAATATGGCATGTCTCTACAAGGTATATGTCCATTTCAGCCATTTTTTTGACATGTCAAAATTGTCAAAACCTTTTCAGCTATTTTTTTACATGCTCTTTTTTGATATGCTATATTATGATGTGTTTCTACAAGCTGTACTATGTCATTTTCAGCCATTTTTCGACATGCTATATTATGACGTTTTGGGCTTTTTTTTGGGTCAGGGTATGAAAGTATAATTGGTTGTCAGACGGGATTGAACTGCATGAAAAATGGGAAAACGGCTCGATTCCTGTGCAGAGATTTGCAAGACACACACATCTTACTGTACATATTACTGTTTCTCGATTTCGGCTTCTTACCAAACATATTTTAATGGCAAAATGGCTCTTAACTTTTGTTTTCTCGTTTAATGGTTCAGTACAAGCCGTTTTCTTGTTTTTCATGCACTTCAATTCCGTCTGACAATGAACTTTATTTCACACCCTGGCCTTTTTCAACAATCAATGATGTCTTTTTCAGCCATTTTTTGACACGTCAAAATTTGACAGTTTTTGACATACTATACTATGTCCTTTTCAGCCATTTTTCATCCCTGTCAAAATTTTACGTTTTTGGCCTTTTTTTGGACATGTCATACTATGATGTGTCTCTACAAGCTAAAATATGTCCTTTTCAGCCATTTTTCCGACATGTCAAAATTTGAGAATTTTCAACATACTACGTATACTATGTTGTTTTCACCCATTTTTTCAACATGCTGTAATATGACATGGTTGGCCTCTTTTTTGGCAGTGTATACTATGACATGTCACAAGCTATTACATGACATTTTCAGACGTTTTTTCCACATGTCCAAATCTGACATTTTTTTGACATACTATACTCCCATTTTCAAAAAAAGGGACCAGATAGTGTCCTCCAATTATCAGGGTATCACACTACTCAGCCCCTCAGGGAAAGTCTACTCCAGGGTGCTGGAAAGGAGGCTCCAACCGATTGTCGAACGTCTGATTCAGAAGGAACAATGTGGGTTCCGTCCAGGCTGTGGAAGAGTGGATCAGCTCTTTACACTAGCAAGGCTGCTGAAGGGTCGTGGAGTTTCCTCATTCGGTCTACATGTGCTTTGTGGACTTGGAGAATGCCTAAAATCGCGTCCCTCGGGGAGTCCTGTGGGGGGTGCTGCGGGATTACGGGGTGCCGAGGTCGCTTCTGCGAGCCTTCTGGTCCCTGTATAAGTGAGAGCTGTGTCCGCATACTCGGCTTTAAGTCAAACACGTTCCCAGTTGGTGTTGGGCCTTTGCCAGGGTTGTCCCTTGTCTCCAATCCTGTTTGTGATTTTCACTGACAGGATCTCAAGGAGCCGGGGGGAGGAAGGGGTCCAGTTAGGGGACCTCAGAATTGCATCTCTGCATTTTGCAGATGATGTAGTTCTGTTGGCTTCATCACACTGTGACCTCCAGCATGACCAGGGGTGGTTTGCAGCAGAGTGTGAAGCGGTTGAGGTGAGAGACAGTACTTCCAAATGTGAGGCCATGGTTCTCTGCCAGAAAACAGTGGACTGTTCCCCCTGGGTGGGGAGTGAGTTGCTGCCCCAAGCAAAGGAGTTCAAGTACCTCTGGGTCTTGTTCACAAGTGAGGGTAGAATGGAGCGTGAGATGGACAGGCAGTTAGGTGCGGCATCCGTTAAGAAGGAGCTGAGCCGGAAGGCAAAGTTCTCGATTTACCTGTCCATCTACGTTCCAACCCTCACCTATGGTCATGAGCTCTGGGTAGTGATCGAAAGAATCGCAGATACAAGCGACCGAAATGAGTTTCCTCCGGATGGTGGCTGAGCTCAGCCTTAGATATATGGTGAGGAGCTCGGATATCTGGGAGGAGCTCATAGTAGAGCTGCTGCTCCTCTGCGTCGAAAGGGGCCAGTTGAGGTGGTTAGGGCATCTGATCAGGATGCCTCTTGGGCGCCTCCCACAGGAGGTGCCCCGGGCACGTCCCCAGAACACGCTGGAGGGATTAGATCTCCTCTAGCCTGGGAAGACCTTGGAGTCCCCCAGGAGGAACTGGAAAGCGTTGCTGGGGAGAGGGACGTCTGGAGTGCTCTGCTTAACCTGTTGCCCCCGTGACCTGGCCTCGGATAAGCGGATATTTTTCAACATACTAAACTTAGTCGTTTTCAGCCATTTTTCAACATTCTATATTATGACATTTTGGGCCTTTTATTCAAGATTCTATACTATGACGTGTCTCTACAAGTTATGTCTTTTTCACCCATTTTTTCGAAATGTAAAAATTTTACAATTCCCGACAAACTATACTATGTTGTTTTTAGCCGTTTTTTATACATGTCAAAAATTGATATTTTTGGCCTTTTTTCGACATTGTATTCTATTACGTGTCTCTACAAGCTTTTCAAGTCTTTTTCAGCCTTTTTTTTTTCATGTCAAAATTTGATAATTTTCAACGTACTATGCTGTTTTTTTCAGCCATTTTTTTTTCATGTCAAAATTTGATAATTTTCAACGTACTATACTGTTGTTTTCAGCCATTTTTTTTAACATGCTATATTATGACATTTTTGGCTTTGTTTAGACATGCTATAGTATGACGTGTCTCTACAAGCTATAATATGTCATTTTCAGTCATTTTTTCGACATGTCAAAATTTGACAATTTTTGGCATTTTATATTATGTTGTTTTCAGCCATGTTTTATACATGTCAAAATTTGACTTTTTTGGCCTTTTTTCGACATGCTATAGTATGGTGTGTCTCTACAAGCTATAAAGTGTCCTTGTCAGCCATTTTTTCAACATGTCAAAATTTGACAATTTTTGACATACTGTACTATGTAGTTTTCAGCCATTTTTTCGACATGCTATATTATGAAATTTTTGGCCTTTTTTTCGACATTGTATGCTGTGACGTATTTCGACAAGCTATTATATGTCATTTCCAGACGTTTTATTGACATGTCGGAATTAGACATTTTTTGATATTGTTTTCAGCAATTTTTTGGACATGCTATATTATGATGTTTTGGGCCTTTCTTTGAACATACTGTACTATGACGTGTCTCTACAAGTTATAATATGTCCTTTCAGGCATTTTTTGAACATGCTGTATTATGACATTTTTCGCCTTTATTTGACATTGTATACTATGACTCAACAAGCTATAATGTTTTGTTTTCAGCCATTTTTTCAACATGTAAAATTTGACACTCCTCTTTATTGATAGGACAGCTGTAAAATGACAGGAAATGTAGGAGACAGAGGGGGAATGACATGCAGCAAAGGCCCACAAGCTGGAATTGAACCTGGGCTGCTGCAAAGGTCTTGGCATATGGGGCACACACTCTAGCAGGTGAGCTAGAGGCAGCCTCTAGTATGACATTTTTATGCCATTTTGGACGACATACAGTTTCTGCCATTTTAGACTACATGCTATAGTATGACATTTTTATGCTTTTTTGGACAACACACTATACTTTGATGTTTTTATACCATTTTGGACAATATACTATTTATTTATGTATTTATTTATTTGTTTATTTGACATGGACATACAGTAACATTGGTGCCGTAACATTGAGGCATGCTCAAGTCCCAGATGCACTGCTTTGAGTGTTTATAGCAAAATGCTATTTTGCAACACCTGTCGGTGAGAGGATTTTAGAAATTACAAATTAAGATACAGAGAAAAAAAGAAGAAGAAAACTAAAATAAAAGAAATTTAGGTCATTACAAATACAATATAATTTCAAGTGGTAGATAAAGTACAGATATAAAAAGGCTGTGTGAGGAAACTAAACATGCATGATCCTATACCTGTTTTAAGTGTGGGAACAAAGTTGTTTCTCCTCTAGCAATATACAATATACTAATGAATTATGTTTTTATGTAGTTTTTGACAACATACTATGATATGCCATTTTTATGTCATTTTGTACGACACATATTATAGTATGACATTTTTATGCTTTTTTGAAATCTGTCAGTCATTTCTTCTACTAGGAAATATCTGACCCCTGTCACTGTGAGAAATATATTATTTGTTCCATATTCATACATGAAGAAAGTATTAGACTGGAAACAGCTAGTTCTGTCCAAAGCGTAACTAAACACATCTTGCAGTACCTCTAAAGCTTTCTATATTGGACTAATGTAACTGATATGTGTGATCCGTACAAGATCAAAAAACAAAGAAAAAAAATTAACCTTTTTGGGACTGTAGGAGCTCTGCAGATATATCTCTCACTGCAAAATGAAAAATGTGGAAAAAAGAATAATTTTGAGATCACATTAAATCAACAGTATTTTGACATTGCAAAAAAAAATGATTTGAGAAAATAAATATAACTCAACGATGAATAAAAAAGATGCCTTTTTTTGCAACTTAGCACCTGAAAAAATTACCAGTGATGGACACCTTGAAAGCAAAACAACTTAAGTACAAAACATGGCTGAACTTAGATCAGGTTTATTGTAAAAACATTAAAGCCATGTAAAAGTTACAGCACATTTAAAAAACTAAAAACAACTAAAGGCTGACAAAGAATCCAGCTACATCCCCTAGTGCACAAACGAGAAAACAAAACATCAACAGCAGCTTAAGATCCACAGAACAACAAGCTAACAGACTGAGGTCAGGCACTTAGACAGAAGAGAGGGGCAGGTATGTGTCGTGTGTGTGTAAAAATGAAAAATACATTCAAAAGTGAGGGAAACCGCAGAGGGAAGGACATGAAGCCAGGAATACAGCACAGTACTTTGGAAGACAGTCGGCCTAATTTCACATCAAAACGAGGGGAAAATATATATTTGAAAACCTTTGAAATAACAACACTATTTGTTGTATTGTTTTCATAATGATTACACACAAACTAGTGCAGGAGTCACTGCCAGTCTGTAACAGTCCTCTTCTACAGCATGTCGTCCTCTCATTAGACCTTCTTAATCTCAAGTTTTTTGTGCATTCTTAACAAACAAAACCAACAAAACAAAAAAATTCTGTTTCCTCTCTTAAATAGTTGACTCACACTCAAAATACAAACCTGACATTAAACAAGGTCAGTGCAAACTCTGGGTTCAAAGTGACGTGGCCCCATAAAACTAACAGCATTACTCTCTTAGATCATTATGTACACGACAGAAACAAAACATTATCCTATGATGCACTTGATCACATGTAACAGTTAAAAGGTATTCAGAGAAAACGCCACAGGTTGTTGCAAGAAGTACAGCTTATTGTCACTACAAGTTTTTCATTTTGTGAAATATATGTTAATACATAATTTCATGAGAAACAGCAAGTATAGATTACGTGCCCCAAGTAACTGTCCTACACATCAAATATGTAACCGCTTTAATATTGCAAATATTTCACCTCCTACTACTGAAACACGTCAGTTTGTGCCTTTTTTTGTTAATGCCAGAATGAGGCGTTAGTGAAAATGAATGTTTGTGCTATTAGGTATAAGCAAAGTCCTCGTGAGGCATTTATCCAAGTGAAAAAAAGGGAAAACACTTGAATAGAATGTATCCTTTTTGCAAGTTAACCCATTTAGATTAGAGATTTGAATGTGCTCATGTTAACATGTCACCAGCAGCCATGTTTCCTTATCTGGCTGCTTGAATTGTTTCTTCCAAAGACAGCTGTTTTTTTCAGCTTTGCATACCTCGAGGTTAAGGGTCAAGTCAGAACATTGCATATTGTTGTTAATATTGCTTTCCAAAGCGAGACATTCAAACCACCAACCGTTTTCCTATGAGAGTCCATGACAAGAGAAACCTGTTAGAGTTGCCTGAGAAGGCCGACAGAGAGAGGCGTTTGTCTCCTCGGTTGGGGAATAAGCAGGAGTGCATTAGTGGGTTGAGAGTTTGGGGTGGGGGTGGGGGTGGGGGGGGCTGCTGGTCGTCCAAACTGGAATCATGGGACTAACTGTTGATACAACTGGCATGTGCAATAAGGCCGTTTAGACAACCAGTGGTGCCCATTCGCTTGGTTTGCGTCCATACTGAGTGAAACAAGAAAGCAAGAGCGAAAAGAAAAAAATGAACACACAGAAATGTAAAAGTAAAAGATGCCTGATAAGACGTTTTAAGTTTTTATTTTGTAGTGTTACATTGTTTTTCCCCTTTTTGACATTTCATATACTAAATGAATAATCCAACAAAAAAAATTAGATTAATTAAAATAACTTGTGCGGCCCTGATTCAGTCACGGACTCTTGAAATAGAGTGCAATATAAATCCTAAACAGCAGTGAGAACGTTGGACTTTATACTGTCACATGACAGTTTTTCCTTAATAAAAATTACAAGCCAATTTTAAAAAAACTGGTAATTTCTGAAAGTAAAGTAACTAATATAATCCCTTTTGCTGCCACTGGGAGGCGACGACATGCAACTCTGCCTGCAGCCCAAAGACGCTGATGCATATTGAACAGTGTAGTGCACTTACCTGAATATCAGTAAGCTCTTTGTAGAACCTCTTTGCCAGGTCCGGACCGTTCTGCATAGTGGGGATCTCATATGTCTAAGAGACAGAGAGAGAGGCCAAAACTGATATTACAGTTATTGTTCTTACAGATATACAATAAGTGGGTTAACATGCACTTAGATAACAAGATTACAGTCATCTTTCATTAGTAAAGTGATGTATTACACATCATGTACAATGAGGACTGGAGTAAAGGAGATATCTGACTGTTGATCTGCTGCATGTATACACAGATTTAGGGTAACCAGTGTTTACCTGGTTTCTCTGAGCAACCTTATTCTTACAATGCATATAAAGGCACTGAATAGAACAAGAAAAGATGGTAATTTTCTAAAAGAAGATGCAGAACAGCATCATCATCATTTGCATTTGCAAAGAAGACATAAAAAGGACACAACACAGGGTGAACCCCTACCTTTCCTCTGTAGAGGAGGCTGCCCACAGGACACACAACGCAGGCCGTCCCCGCTCCGAACACCTCCTTGACCCTCCCGGCATCAAGAGCCCCTAGCAGCTCCTTCATACCCATTGTGCGCTCCGTTACCTTGAACTCACCCTGACAGGCACATGGTGAACATTAAGTTTAATTATCTGCTGCTAATCTGACCGCCACACTCTGGTTGTGCTTTTGTAAACTTTGAAGTTTTGAGGGATTGGCAGTCACACTTCTTCTACATTAATGCTCAACACCGGAGCCCCTCAGGGCTGTGTGCTCAGCCCCCTCCTGTTCACACTGTACACCCATGACTGCACTCCCACACAGCAGGAGAACTCTACTGTGACGTATGTAGACAACACCATTATCATCAGCCATATTATAAACGATAAATAGTTCATACAGGGAGGACAATATTGGACAACATTACATGACAATGACTCTTTTATACCATTTGCAAAGACATGGTATCATATGACTTTTTTTTGCAATTTTGATAGTCTGTGTGTTTGGTCTTACCCAGCCTCTGGCCAGGTCCAGCAGAGACTGTCTGGTGACTCCTGGGAGAATGATGCCGTCCAGAGGAGGGGTACACAACTCCATCTCTGCAGACACACAAACACTTTTATCTTTATTAAGATGGCAACAAGACAATAGTAGTGCACCCAAAACACCTGGAACAACATGAATTCATGGATTTCAGCAACAATTAACAAAGATCAAGACAGAAAAGAGTCACACCTCCTTTGTCATTGGTCCAGTAGATGAAGAGGTTCATGGTGCCGACCTCAGTGATCTCCTCCTGCTCCCCATACAGCCACAGGACCTGCTGACAGCCACGCTTCACCGCCTCGTTCTGCACTGCTATCGTAGGGCCGTAGTTACTGGAGTGAGTAAAAATAAACCAAAGACATGACTGTCAGGACAGGGACAAAGGACAAATACTATAGATGCCAGCTTCCAGAGATCATTTTAGTGTTTGCTTTAATCATTTTCCAACAGTTTCCTTGTTGGTGCACTTTTTTCCTATATTTGTACTATGTGTAAAATATCTAAGGCTATGATACAACGAGAAGCACTTTGGATGGTTCAAAGTGGCATTAGTGTTTCAAGGTAATAAACGAAGACAGAGGTGTTTTTTCCTGCCTTATGACATTGAACCAACACCAACAGACAGGTGTTTATGTTGAGAGGGAATCATGGTGGTTACAGATACCACCAATGTGAACAACAGAGGACTCAGAAGAAACATTTTGGTTGGTTAAGAGATAAAAGCAAACAAACCAGACTGCATTAAACCTCCTTAAATAAATAAACAAGGAGTCACCTATTTCATCATCCTGTCGCTGAAATTAAAGAACATCCTGTGAAACACACTGCATGATCTCTGGAAACAAGATATCCTTCTGACAGCAAAGATTTACATAAACAATGACACTAACAGTTAAGGTCTCAGGTGATCAGCCCTAGTGTGAAAATCTGTTGTCTTTTTCCATGTGTCAGTAGATGTTTCTAGCTAACATGTCAGCAAAAGAGAAGAGTTTTTTTTTTTTTTTTTAAAAAGCCCAATATTTTGAAAAGTGTCATAAGGCAAATTATAAAAAATATATAATATATATATAAAATACTATATGAAAATATATATATATAGAATAAAATACATTTTTTATATATATAAAAAAATTAAAAAACAAAAACAAAAATCACAATGTTACATTATGAAAAGAGAAATGAATAGTGTAAGATGTCAAAGAATATTTTAAAGTCATAGTGTAGTTGGTATGTCTTAATAAAAAGGTCATAATACAGTAGTATTTTTTTTTAAAAAAAGGGAATAAAAAGACTATGTTACAGTGTGGTCAGCGGACCAGTGGCCCCTGAATGTAACCTGAAATGCATGCATTTTATTGTAATCATCTGCAATCCATTCAATCCCCAATACAATACAATACAATCCCCGGCTATTGCATCAAACTGTGTGAGCTTTCCACAAACACATATCCAATAGACATGATCATATTCTGAGCTATGACCCTGAAATATCCATCCTGCGGTCCTGTGACTGCTGCTGCTGCTGCTAAATCTGTCCTGATAGCTGAAGTGAGAGCAGATTTTGTTGGTTTAGTGAGTCGAGTGGCTGCTCGCTGGCGTTATGTAATCACAGTGGAGCAGGGCAGGCCTGTGATTAGAGGCTGTGTGGAATGAGTCCAGATTACAGTGATGGTATCTGGAGAGTTTATACTGGACCCTTTAACAGCACACTGAGAAAGACTCTCCCACTGTGAAATAGTTACAGTGTTGCCATCTGTAATGTTCGTAGATTTTTTAGGCTTGTTTTTTTGTTGCACTTTTCTAACGTCATTCTTTTAAAATAAAAATTGGTTACATTTTGCTCAACAGACCTTTGACAGTCTGTAATTTCATAGCAGGAGAAGCGACAAGTTTAAAGAGGGCTCTGTTCCACTGAACCACTTGTGTTTGACGAGTCAAACTGGTCAGACCACTCAGACATTTTCACTTGTCATACACAGATTTGACTGATTTTTTATTAATAAAATCAATGGGTTTAATTTCATTATTTTCTCCTTCATCTTACATTATGCATTTTATGTATTCATTTTTTATTCTTATTTTATCTTTCTTTTACTAGTTTTTTTCGTATTTTATTTTTACATGCAGGTTTTAGTGTGTCTTTGTCTTGTATGTCTTTTGATGTGAAGCACTTGGTGTGTGTAATTGCTTTCTTGTAAAGCACGTTGGGCTGCATTTCTTGTGTGAAATTAGCTATAAAGATAAAGTTGATTATTATGATAATTGAGTAGATCTTTTGTTCCACCTTCTCTCTCTCTTTTCTTGGCACAGTGTGGCCCAACAGGAGCCGGCTCTGTGGCTGGCTTCTCTGCGCTTCATGAGCAAAGCGGAAAATCCAAATACTTGTACTCTGTCCAGACCCACAGCTGAATAAAAACACAGCCGGGGTGTAAAGCACGCCAGAAACTTCACCCAGCCATGACAGTAGTAGACAGCAGATAGACTACTTGTGCAGATGTATATATAAAGTTTTGTCTGTTTTCTTACTCTTCTCAAATTTCAAAACATCTCATAACCCATGGTTCAGCACAAATTCTTAAACCGATTCACGGGCAACCAGCTTGTTTTTACTTAAATTTAAGAGCTACACATGAACGACCCCTCTTACATTTTTATGACATTGGGTGTTGTGCTTGAAGCACTCGTACAAACAGATTAAATCTGAATAGGGACACTCCGGTGATTGAGGAGAGCTTGTCATATGTCGATAGTGGAAACAGAAACCATCATATAGCAATTTAAGTGAATCTCTGCTAATGATCACAACTTGTGAATGAATACTGTACTGACAAAAAGTGACATTCATCGACTGACATGGAGGTGACTGGTGGAGGGATGTGACTTGCCAAGTCTGTGGATGGAGTGCTTTTAATAATTATTACATAATAATATAAGATTGAGGGGATAGTTCAAACTCACCCTCCCATCTTATAGGCCCCGACGCCTCCTTGCCAGGCCCTGACAAACGAAGGGTCCGCCAACAGAGAAACAGGGTTAAAGGACCCTGTGGCGAAGTAAGGTCCCACTGGGCCGATGATGACAAAGATCATAGCCTGTCCTGCCCGAGACACGCCGAGGGACGGCTGGAGGAGGGGGGAAGGAGGGTGAGGAAGAGGAGCAGACAGGTAATCAGGAGCAGGAAGTCACTCTGTGTGACAGTAATGAGAGTATGCAGCACTGTATTCCAGCCACAGTTAACTACAGCTCATTTAATCTCTCCTGATGAGACGGGTACCTGCTGAGGTGACCAAAAACCGTCAAACGTGTCACTGCAGCAGGAATACATAATCCCTTTCTGAGCCAAAGCTCACCTCAGTTCCTATGAAGGTGGGTCTGATGTAGAGGCTGGCGTCCTGGGAGAAGGGAACCCAGTCCTGGTCCACCTCCACCAGCTTCCTGATGCACTCCAGCAGTTCACCTTTATCAAACAGCTACAGAGAAAAAGAAACAGGACATTAACCTTAAACTAAAAACTTTTCCGCACTGAATAATGATATCAATTATGTTATATTGTTTTTGAAGTCAAGCCAACTGAACCATCTCTACTGTTCGGTTGAGACATGTTACGCAAAAAAAAATTTTTTAAAAATCGCTTTGTCTTTAAATAGTCTTAGTTTTCATTAGTAACTGAAAAAGTCACACCAGACAAGGCTCTGTGAGATGGGATTTTCAAATCTATTTTTATGCTATATTAACTATTTATACTTTAGTGTCAGAGGAGCTTAATGAACAAACTAATGTAACCTTATACAAAAAATAAAAGTCTAAAAAGAGTTAAATCATTTTTTTAACAGTTCATTTGTCCTTTTATGGTAAAGGCAGTGAAGCTAAGATGCAATAAAGACTGACTATTTACTATAAAATAAAAAAAATTGGGATAGTTGTTGTTAAATTATACAATGAATGATACATATTTTATATACGCTAGAATAATTCCACTAAGTATGATTGGTTTTTTTTTACTGTCTAAAGCCGCATTCAACCAACAATATAATTCTAATTTTATGGTAAAGATAGTGATGCTAAAATATTCATAACTGTTTTTATAAAATAAAAAAGGATGAGTATTTACTGTTGTTAATACCATATATATTTAATGTTATTCCATTATATATTTGATTTTTTTTAAAAATCAGTATAATTTTTCATCAATTCTAAGGTTATGATGACATTATTGCCCCAAGTAAATAAAAAATGCAAAAAATAAAATACAATCTCCTTGCTTTTACTTAGTATAGACATTAACGATAAAAAAACAAGGGACATATGTGTACTACCCATGCACACCAAAGACTTTGATCTGAAATAATCAATACTAATCAAATGACCTTCAAGGGGATTATTACCAGATTTGTACCTTAAAATGAGGCTGTTCAACTTTTAAGGGAAGAAATTACATCAATTTGATAATAACAAGTCTTACCTGTTCTGGTATGGCCAAGTGGCAAATATTATAACTTTGTAACTATTGTAACTGACATTAGTGAGACACTTTGTTGACTTTATAATCTTTCTTTACTTGTGCTTCTATGTGTTTTAGCAGTACATGACAAACAGCCTCAGGCTCCACCTCTTTGATGACAGCACCAAAATTAATTCACCTTTTGGTGAATTAATTTTGGTGTAGGTGTACTAGAGAAGAGCTGTGCAACTTGATTTAATTTCGCATTAAAGCTCATGTTGCTCTGCACCTCACTGTTACATGTAGCATTTTACAGACTAATATTTCAATGTCTTAAACACAAAAATTAAACTTTAAGTCATTTTTTGAGATGTTCATTTGTGTAAAATGTGGTGCAACAGTAGCACAAGCAAAGGAGAGCTAATAAAGTCAGCGAACTCGTTTAGTAACATCATATACGATATGATATCTACCTAAAGTTTGCAATAACACTGTCGAACATTAGCCACCTTAGACTCCTTTTCATACTCGTCCAAGACTGTAACAGCAAAACACAACAAAGACTGGCTTCAGACCATGTGACAGAGGTACATCATGTGTGACATACATGATGTACCTCTACCTCCACGGTGTCCTGGACACCCAATGAAGCATTAACTCTTGCAGCAGGGTGGTGTTGCTCTGGGTGGAAAGCCTAAACTGGGCATGATGCCAAGCAGTTGCACAACACTGTAAAAGATTAATAGTTTCAGATTGTCAGCCTGTAATGTAACCTGCCTCGCCCTGCAAACCCGGCGCTTAGCAACACACAACTGTCATAGCTAGTTTCAGACAGAACACAGTTGTCATTTTCACAGTCAGCACTCACTTGTGCCCATCTGTGCACTCATGGGCGTGTAGGTTTTAAAATGTGAACATAGCAGAGATCAGAGCAGAGCTACTCTCCATTAAGAGAAATGCTGAGCACATTTACGCACAAGGAGCAGCCTAACTTCATTAGTTATTTCAGAAGCTAAAATATTAGTTCTGTTTCTTCTGTCACATTAATAACTACAGTTTTAAGTTTTGCTGTTTAAATGTATTTGCTACAGTGACATTACCTCTAATTTGCCAAATCCGCCATGTTAATATCAGCGCACCAGCTGCAGACGCATCTGGCTTTTGGACGATGACAATATGATTGGTTGATTTCATATCACACTAAAAACACACCTATAGATGAATTAATGGACTAAATACAACCTTGCCCCTTGCACCTTAGTTTGTGCCTGGATCATGCACTGTTTAACTAGCAAAAGGAAAAGTGGATACGCAACAAAGGCACTTGCACCGTGTACTTTAGACCTTGCAGTATGGACCATTTTAGTAGATCCCAAGAATCCCAAAAGAATCATTCAACATTCAGTCAAACTGTGGCATGATGCAGAGGGGCTGTGTTGGTTTGGGCATTAACCTGTGGAGTTTGGAGGATGAAGTCCAGTTTGAAGGCTTGGTTTAACACGCCTCACATGATTGTACAACATTGAGAAGTTCATCACAGCAGCAGTAAATTAACACTGTAGTACGAGACCTTGATATGTGCCTGCACGCACTCAACCGGCCGGTTACTGTGCACTTTGTGCGATCACTTTGCACTGCGCTAAAACAAGACACCGTAATTTTGGTGTTAGGCTGGCTTTCCCAGTTTTAGTGAGAGCTCAGATCGAAACCAACTCTACATTGGTGGGAATGTTCTGCTTCAGGTGCCAGTGAGGTAATAAAATAAGATCCAGAAAGTCCAGTTTGAGTAAAACATTAATGAATGAAAAACTTAATCAGACACCATAGTCCTGCACGTTGATCTGAACGTGACTTTATGTGTCTCATGATGTACTCAATGCTGTTTCAAAGGTTTTTACACTCTGGGTGAACAACTGCTTAAACGACCAGTCAAGCATATAACACCAAAAATTGGCTTCATCCCAGGTACACACCACCGCCCAACATGAAAGACCTGACACAAGCAGAAATCCTCACTGAGGGTTTCTGAGGACATGATCGAGCACAAACTCACAGGAAGGCAGCTTCTGTCTGCGCTCCGATGCATCCTCTCCATGTTCAGCATCGGTCTGAAGAGGCGGATGTGGTTGTCGACTCCACGGAACGCCTTCATGCCTTCAAATAGCTGGAGAGAGGACCGAAGAAAAACTTTAGTTATGATTTCAATGTAACAGACTGTTAAACTCTTACTGAGCTCATGGGGCAAACCTGCACAGAAAGTTTCTTTCCCTATTTTATTCATTCAGTTGACAATTTTTGGCATTTCCAGGCCAAATTGTGCATGAAATATCAGTTTGTTACCACTTTTTAATAAAAGTATTGGTCTTGCTGCACCCAACGAAAACATCAGAAATAAGGGAACTCCTCTCACCTCTATGGAGTAGTGCAGTGCAGAGCTGGCAGGGTGCAGTGACAGGTTCTGGAAAGGTTTGATCTTTGGAGCATCCCAGCCGCCCTTCTCTGACCAATTGATGGTCAACATGTGGTCGGAGAACTGTTTCCCAAACACCAAGGTGGAGGGGTCCGGCTTCGACTTGCATTCTGAGTTGCGTTCTATGACGAGATCTGCCGCCTGAGATGGAGAGGACCGAGCGAGCCGAAGACGGGTGGAGAGAAAAAGAAGCAAGACGGGACAAGAGCAGAGCAGCCGACGAATACAGCGATTGTTTTTAAATCATCATTATTAACAGAGCATGCTTTAAAAGGACAATTAGTTGAGCTTTATGAAGAGTCGATAAGCTGACTTAACTGGTGAATTAAGTGCAATTAATGAAGTTCAATTAAACTGAATTAAATGATTACAACAGGCAGACAGTGAGGGAAAGAGAAAAAGAAAAGTTAGGCAAGTTGAAGAGACAAACTCCTCTTTTGAAGGTTGTCACTTCTTTCTTCACAAAATACACTGCTCTGACATGTACAGACAAACATGCAGTCAGGCCTCACCTGGTAACAAATAAAATGTTTACGTTTTGCTCATTACCTTAAAGGAGCTGGCGAACCGCAGTGAGCCAAAAGAAAAGGGGAGGGCCTGAACAAGTCGTCCATGAAGTGCCTGCAAATGAAACGCAACCAAAATCTTTGCCATAGTTCTAATAATAATACATGTAAATGTTTTACTAACACCATGCAGTAATAATTCATAAGATCCATTGTTTTTCCAGTCAATAATTCACCCGGCCTTGCAAATATACAGGGACGCCATGTCTGACATTGTGTTTTTGTAGGTGTGTGTCTCAGCACCAATCATTTTGCATGTATGCAGCTTGTAACACCTGCCGATTAGAGACAGCTGGTGCCGAGAGCTGTAAAAAGAATCAGCACATGTGTAGGCTACTCTGCAAAAAGAGGAATGCAAGGAAAGAAACTCGATGATCTTATGAGGGTGAAAAAAAAGGTGAAATGGAAAAAGATATCTGCACCAATAACCAAAAAGATGCCACCAACAATAATGGCTTGCTGTTGGAAAATTCTACTTGGAGACGCCCCTGGTGTACTGACTAAGAGAGAAAGCAAGAAAAGTTTGTTTGTGCCACATGCTTTGATAGCTTTTTAGTTTGCATGTAAATTCTGTTCCTTTCCTGGTACTATGAGGTTAGGCTGTGAAGGATATTATATTCATTGTTGTTTAATTTCTCTATGGTTGAATTGCTCTGGCAGTTACAGGCTTGTGAAACATGCTGTGCTTTTGTTTATTCCATAATTAATCTTAATTGCTGGTAGTTTTTCCCAGTAGTTAAATATCCTCATTGTGGTGGCTGACTTTACTAACATGCCTATCATGCCATGTGGTCACATTCTCATGCAGTGGCCTAAGGAACAGCATAACTGATGCTTTAGTAAAGTTTAGCAGGGACTCTGGTGCAGAAGCCTCTGTGTGCACTTCTGTTCAACTGATGATGCAAGTTCTGTCTTCATTACATCAATGAGTTTGTTACATAAGTTATCCATATTTTTGCAGTGACGTTGGTAAAATGCACGTGAGTCATGAAATTTGATCCTCCTTATGTTAGTTTGGCCCCACAGTCTGGAGTGAGAGTAAAATTAGCAAATGCTGGCTTGCGTTTGTGGTTAGCCTTAAAATTAATTATAAACCAGCAGTAAACTAATTTATTTTCATATGTCAAACGCGAAGTATAAGCATAATGAGTTAATAATATACATATACACTTTACCCTTGCCATTTCCTGTGGATAAGCATCAGAACTACCCCAAGATGTAAGATACCTTCTCGCCGCAGACCAAACTCTGTTCACAAATTTGACAATTCAACGAAAACTTACTTACGGCGTCGCTTACAAATTACATAGAAACAAACTCACGACTACTCTCGCGTCAGAAGCATATGTTATTCAATTCGGCATATTTATCATCTAGCAGTCATCTAACTAACTTGCCTAACACCGTCCAGCAAAACGCGGAAGATGGTAAACTATGTAACGTTTGGTAACTTCATTATTCCATAAATTAAGGTCTTACTTGTTGACTGTATGTCTGCTGAATTCGTTATCGCACCATGAACAATTAAGGAAAAGACTGGTCTTGTTTTTGACGGGGATTAATTTTTTTCTCGAAAACAGGAGAGTTTTAATAACCACATTTCAGCATGGAGTTTGGTCTAATGACCTTTCCACGCTGCTTTGTTTTGTCACCCTCGGTACTGGCGGGACACACAGAATAGACTATTTCGGGAACTTTGTTATCTTTCTCGGTCATTATCCGCAGATTTATTGCTACTTTAGATGAATCATTTACCAGACAGTCAACATAAACACACAATAAACATCAAACAGACATCGGTCAATGAACTCACCGTCCGGAGGGCTGCCATCTCCGCTACGTAACGACGATAAACGGGATTATCTGCCCGTGTGGAAACAAACGCTCAAAGTCAACTTGAGTTCCGCTTTGAAATACGAGACGCTCTTCGGCTGAGGTGAAGCCTGAAACCTCCCCAACATAAAATGCCCTTCGTGATATTTTATCTTTATCGGAAACACTTGGCACGTCTATTTCATATAACGTTACAAGCGATTTGCGATTTTCTTTTATCTACTTGTTTTGGGTCAATACTTGAAAATCTATCGGACTGCTCGATGAGAAGACACAAATACATCAGAGGAGGGAAACCACAAAAATCAATTTTATAATAGTCTAGTAATAATATTTCATCCAGGAAGTCTTTAAAGGCGTGACAAAAGCGTAATGTCTGATTGGTGGGCACCATCAGAAAAGTGAGGTTATTTGAGGTCAGAGAGGTTGCCGCTGATTGGTCGGATGGTGGGGAGTGGTGCAGGTCTCCTTACACAGTTGGTCAGGATGCCAAAATTTAAAGCTGACTGATCTCAGAAAGCTAACTTACTAAACTAAATCAATGCAATGTCACTTTTACAACCATTAAAGGTCCCATATTATGCTCATTCTCAGGGTCATGCTTATATTGTGGATTTCTAATAGAACATGTTTAAATGGTTAAATGTAAAAAAAAATAAATTAAAAAAAAGCACTGTTTTTATCAAATTGACTATCTGAATATATCTTTATGCAGCCCTCTTTCTGAAATGCTCAGTTTTTCATATACACTCCAAAACATCCTAACAGGAAACACAAAGGGACTCATTTATATAGTTTAAGTTTTAAAGTACTTTTAATTAAGTAGCTTATAGTTGTGACATCACAAATTCGTGGAAATCCTGAAGGCTCTTTAACAACCCAGTTTCTGAATAAGGTCTGTGTGCATTTCTGTGGGTATTGAGCATTTTGATACTTCCTTAGTATTCACACAGCATCAATACCTGCTTTATATTAAATAAGTCATGGAAATCTGATTTTTTTTTTTTTTTTGTAATATGGGACCTTTAAGAATTTGCCTTTGTTTTTATTTCCTCTTAATATTTTGAATATGTGCTCAAGACACAAATGCATATTCTTGTGAGCAAAATCTACCTGGAAATAACCCTGATTCTGATTTATTTTAGTATTATTACCAGTGCACTTTTTCAGCATTTATCAATTTAATCTGTTTAATCAGCTGTTCCAGGACAACAAGGACGCTGTGGTGTTCAGGACAGTTAGGATGGAATCTGACTTTTGATGCCATAGTTGAGTTCGGCTCCTCCGCTACACAGCAGGTCAATCCCAGTGCAAAAAGTAGCATCAGCAGCGAGAAACAAAGCAGCCAGACCACACTCTTCTTCTGTCCCCATACGACCCAGCAGCTGTTGGACAAAGACAATGTGTCACATCCAATTTCTGTTTACTTTCCAAAAGCATGTGTTTGTATTTGCTTCACGTCATTCCCTTCTGTTTTTCCTTGTTCTTTAGGCTTCTGTAGCTGTTGCTGCTGCACTGTGTTATTGCATAGTAAAAAGCAGCTTATTGGCCACTAAACTATTGGCCTTAGGGAAAAAAAGATGCATATAAAATTTTTTCTGGAAGGGTCCTCTTATGTTTCGTCGCTTCCAGGAATTGACAAGATCCTTAAAGTTATATACACAAGGCTCTAGGCTAAAAACTACAGATTCACAGACTTAAACTCTGTCAACCCAAAGCTGAGAAAAACTCCCTTTATCATCATTACCTGAACACCTGAAAAAAAGTTTATAAAATAACCCTTCTTCGCTATTAACCCTGCAGCTAATTCCTTGAAATAGAAAAGAAGACCAGCATTTCAACAACCAAGCAATGAATCACATTTAAATCTATAAAATGAAATTATTTGCTTTCATTCCACCACTATAAGTAATGAAGCGCAAGCTGACACTCTTTAGTATCACATGGTGGTGCCTTCTCTTCATTGTTTCAGCCCGTCTGCTTCAAATACCTTCTCTCTGACTGGAATGAAAGGAAAACTGTAATTTGCACACCAACAACAACAAAAACAGCCTGTTGTAGAAACGCTCTCTATTTAGATCCAGGATTGAGGGGGTTAAAATTTACAACCCAATAGAGCAGTCGCTGTGCATGGCAGTTTGGATCATTTACACAACAATGTTGCCTGAACTGTAGGCTGCCTTTAGGTTTTTACAGTGGAACATGGAGGATTAACTGACTTTTTGCAAAAATCTTATCAGTAGCAGTTCAGCTACTGCAAAAGCTCAGAAGAAACCAACAGCTTATCTGCAAGTGAAAAGAAGTGGTTTAGTGCGTTTGAGTGTGTGTGCGTGCGTGTGTGTGTGTGTGTGTGTGTGTGTCTGTGTGTGTGTGTGTTATCAGTTCTGAAAAGAAAAAAATGTTAATATTTTTATTCTTGGACAGCCACATAACTATGTCTTTCTTTTTCAGTTTCCAAAGTATTTGTGCCATTCCCTAACCTCCCCAAACACATTTAGATCACTTCCACTGTAAACATGTTCCACATCTTTCTAGTCCTATGTAGGAACCCTTGGTTCCACCGTGAGAACTTGCCTGAGATTGTTCTCCCATTTTAATGGCTGCTGCAGCATCCGGTGTCTGTCCTGCTAATTCTTTCCACAGAGGTGTCAGCACATTACCCGGAGAGAGGCTGCAATAAACGGCAGACAGCATTATTACATTACATTATAATACATGAGATAAGAGAGGATACTGTTAGATTTGTAGATTTTAATACTGTACTGTAAAAGAGTACACAATCATTACTCAGCTCAAGCATAGTTGTCAGAAATATGGTGGTTACAACATCTTAATGCATTGCCGTGTGATATTTTTGACACTAATAAGCAGTGGTGAAAACAACTAAGTACACTTACACCACTGCTGTATCTAAGAACAAATCTGAGGTACTTGTACCTCACTTGAGTATATTTATTCTATGCTATTTCAGAGAGAAATATTGTACCTCTTACTCTAGTGACTGATATAGTTACATTTCAGATTATTATTTTATATTATATTTTTATTAACTTCCTACCAATTGACTTACCTGTGGTAAGTTTATAAAATACAGTTCACTGCATAAATAAACCAGTTGTTCCACCTTAAACCTTAAAGCTTGTGACCCAGTGTAAAAAAACAAAAACAAGAACTCAGTTTGACAACAGTCAACTTCCATATCTCGTACAGGGTTCATTAAAATAACTGTTTGAGTCCCAAAAAGGTAAACTTATTAAATACTTTATAAAAAACACAAACATGTGAGAAATATCCAAAAATAAAAACAAACTTTTATTTCAGATCTTGGTATTTTTTCTTTTCTCTTCTCTCTCTCTCTCTCTCAGAAATTAATCTCACAATCCCTAAGAGTTATTTGCCTACCCTTTGGAGGGGCCCGACCCCTAGGTTAGAAACCACTGGACTAACCTAACTGTATGTAAACTAGTAAAAACTAGACCCCTCTCTTGCAGCGACACAAGTACACATTGATGCATCAGTATTAACAATCTAATAATGTGGCAGTGCAGTTTCGCTCACCAGTTCACTCTCACATTGTAGCGACTCTCATCCACGGCCATCGCCTTTGTCATGGAGATTATCGCCCCCTTGTGGAGAAAACATCACATTACAGGACTCTTCTTTCTCTTCGGCTGAGATTTAAGGAATACTTGTTAACTGGAGGATGAACTCACCTTGGTGGCAACATACGGTGCAGCATCTTTCTGACCGATGGTTCCCACCAGACTGGAAATGTTAATGATGTTTCCCTGACGCTGTCGTAGGTACGGCAACGCATACTGAAGAGAGAGGGAGACTTCTGAGTCATTGTTTATCAGTCAGTCTATCTATCCATCCATCCATCCATCACAAACTGATAAATTAATCTAAAATGCATAATAATTTACAATTAAATCACTACTGAATACTTCATGTTGGAGCTAAATTTAAAGCACTTAATGTTCTACTAAAAATGTCACTGATCTGAATCAATTTAAATATTCCTCATGCACAATAATATTTCACTATTATTCCAAATACAACAATATTATGAATTTGCTGCTGGTCATGTAAGCAGCATATTTTGTTCGGATATTTCAAATTCTGCCTTTTTACAAATTGAGCTTTTTCTGAATATGACACGTGGGATTTGCCGGTATAATTTGGGTTTTAGGAGCATTCTTTGGACATGTATATTGCTCATTCAGAATATTGGTCTCAGTTGGAGTTTTTACTGTTATCTGCGACACTTGGCCTCGTCCATGTTTACTGTCAGCTCTGTACGTTGTCATGGATGCATTGCACACAAACCAACTTGTCCACAGTTTGCAAGTCTGGACTAGAAATACATGATCCCCAGAAAATCCCACATTTCTAGTCAGAAGAAGAAACACACCTACTCTTAAACATTATGCAAGACTTGGATAGCAACTGATTTTTTTATATATATATATGTGAAAAATTGCAGCACTGACTTCATCAAGAGGGTGGTTAAAAGAACAAAAGAGTGAGGTTGTGTTTGCACAACTGAACAAGTCTGCCAGTGGTGGATTTTTAAAAAAAAAAAAAAAACCCTATTTTGATGCAACAAAGGAAAAATGTCAGTGTCTCCAGCTGTCACACTTTCCCACATTTAGATGTGTAAAAGGCCTGTTAGGAAACGTTAATCACAGTATGCATGTAAATGGGAATATTAGATGAATATTCATTTTCATTTGCCATGTAAACAGCTTGTATTGTCTTTTTTGGAATAAAGGCAAAAATTAAGTGTTTTGTGCATGTAAACATAGTCACTAAACAGGACTTCTCTCACATGGATAATGTGACTGACGGGACTATATAGGACAAGAGATTTTTAATTCAATGCAGGCTCCATTGTAAGTATTCAGTAGTGATTCAATTTCACAATTAAGTGTGAAGTTTCTTATAAGGGTTAAGTCTTTACACCCTTTCTTTGCTTTTATAGAAGTCAGCGTTTATGAGGGAGAGTTATTCTATGATCTGTCATTTTACACACGTTGGACACATTACTTTAGAAGCCAGGAAGTAGCTGACGAGGTTCAGATTCAGCAGATCCCTGAACTCCTCTGCTGTGGTGTCATCAGTGGGTTTATGAGGCGGGTCTGAAGACAGAAAAAAAAAAGATAAATTAAGTATGAAAGCATCTTCACGACTTTATCATCCCATCTGTTGGAGGACAAGAAGGAAGTGTGAGACTCACGCCACCCTGCGTTGTTGACCAGGCAGTCAATGTGTCCATAATGCTCCACTGTGACTGCAACTAGTCTCTGTGGGAGAGACAGTCACACCATTTGCATGCAGACAAGAAACCAGTTTTCGAACAAAACACTGCGCTTCAACCAGTTCAGCAAACCAGAAGCTTGAGTAAACACTGAACTGGTTGGAGCTGAGACAAAAGAGAATGAGAAGTGAGAAGTTTTCCAAGAACAAGAATGAGGCAATGGGGAAAAAAGCTTGACTTCCTTTTGAGATTAAGTCTTTAGTTTTAACTGGACATCTGTATCTTTGAATCGTTTGGTCTTGAGCTGAATCAGCTGATAAACAACACACCTACACACACGTCATGTGATCATCTGTTGGTTTCATAGGCGAACTGTAAATCTCTGTGCAGCATAACCAGAACAATAACACTAAAGTTGCACATCACCTTTATGTCATCTTCTTTAGAGATGTCACATGAGACAAATTTGCATGAGCCCGGCCCTGCTTTGTTCAACTCCGTCTCCACAGCCTCACCTGCTGCACCTGTGATATATGGGTGAGCGTCGTAAAATATTCACATTTTAAATTCAAGGTTTAAATTTCAGTGAAACTCCTATACTTAAGTTATAACCAGGGAAGTAACTAAGTACATTTACTCAAATACTGCACTTGAGTATGATTTTGAAATACTTTTACATAGTAATTTTCATTTTATGAGACTTTATACTTCTGCTCCACTCCATTTTGGAAAAAAAGTACTTTTTACTCCATTACATTTATCTAATGCATGACACTATTGAAGTAACCACTGATGTATAAAGTGCCTAGTATTTGCTACACATGACAAATGATAACATTTAGTAATAATATCCCATAATATAATATATTATGAATGTATTATTCTTGATAATACCACCTTTGAAGGGAAGCTGTGTTTCTGCACAATAAACACGTTTACTTTTTGTAATTTAAGTTCACTTTACTGATAATTTTGTTCTTTTTCTAAAGTTAAAAATCTGTCCTCTACCAATGATTGTGCACCTGTTGTGTACATTTAAGTCGCATCAGTCAAATACACTTACATAGTTGGTGAAGAAATGTGGTGATGCATTTTCCCATTGAATGCAGAATTTAAAAGAAAAAGCAGAATAAAAACGACTTTACTGACCTCCTCTTGCACAAAACACAACTTTGGCTCCATTCTCCACTAAAAAAGAAAAAGACGCAGGATAGTCAGTGCGCCACTCCCTGTCTGAACAAAATCAAATCCACATTAGAAAATAAACGTTACCAAACACTTTGACAATGCCCTTGCCAATCCCTTTGGATCCTCCGGTCACAATGACAACTTTGTGGTGGTATCGGAGGGACATCTCGGCTGTGATGAGGATGATGATGGTAAGTCGTAAAACGCCGCAAAGCTGCGCTGCTGTCACACAGCGCTTCTTGTAACACCGCACAAGTGGGAGTATTGATTATTTTTATTCTCTCTTTGCTCTATTTTTTCTCAGCACGTCAGCTGTCTCTCCAGTTCACACACTGTCACACAATCAGCGCAGTTTGTGTGTGAGGTTCAAAGTTCCACCAAATCATGGGGTTTGCTTTGCTGCATTCAGGTGCTGTTGGAAATCACAAAATCCATTAAAAGGCAGTCAATAAAGAGGTGTAGTGTAACGAAGTAATAATACTTCTAATATAATACTCCAGCTCTGTCAAAGGCATGAGAAGAAGGCAATGCGCAACTTAACAAAAAATTAACAAGAAATTTACAAAACTCACAAGAAAATGACATGTAAATAAGCAACAAAAAAAGAAAAGTAAAAACAAAAACACAAAAATGACCTTAACAAAGTGCTAAAAAAAGACAAAATATATCAAAAAAGGTTTTATTTTGTAGAATAACTCTAAATATAGAATGATTAAGGATGCCTGTTGGCTCAGTGGATAGACTGGTGCCCCATATACAGCAACAGCTGCGGGTTCGATTCCAGCCTCAACCCTTTGCTGCATGTTGCTCACCCCCTCTATCCCCCTTTCATGCTTAAACTTTCCTGTCCCTTTAAGGCAATGAAAGCCAAAAAAGCTTTAAATATAGGATGATTAGATTTCTAAAGATTTATAATACCCCCCATCCCCCCAAGCCTTTTTTTAAATGATTATTTTATACTTTTTTTTGCAGGTTTGGGGACATTTCTGTCCAAGCTCCTTATTGCCCTTTTCACCCAAATTTTTCAAAATAAATCAAACCAATTTTCTGAGGTTTCAGAGCTTTAGACATCTGTGAAAGGCATCTGAACGCAGCAACAAAACTGATGACAATCCAGGTGTTAAAGGGTCAAATAACATGTAGGCTATACTGTCACTCCAATACTTTTCTTTTGGCATTTTAGTCATTTTACTACTACAAGATAAAATGAAGATTTTCACTCTTAAAATAAGTTTCAATATGCAGTCAAGTCTTGTCAGAGTAGATGCTACATGCAGGTGACTATTCATCCATTATCCATTAAGGTAGTGTACATTCTAGGAAAAATAAACCAACCTTTAAATGTACTTCTACTATTCTGTCAAACTTAAATACATTTAGTAGACTATAATATAATTACTTTTGATACTTTAGTACACTAAATATCTTACTTTAATGGTTTTACTCAAGTTACATTTTAACAGGTGTCTTTAACTTCTATTGATTTTTTGTATTTGGTAAGATATCTGTACTTATACTTCTATTGCTAACAATAACTCTAAAAATAATGCTAGTTGTTAATTTTACACAGATGTTTTTCCACTACAATTGAACTTATCCAGTGATAACACTACATCTGCATCCACACAAATGCATTTTGATTTTTATATATGATGATTACAAAGTCTGAAGATAAGGGAAGTTATAATGATTCCTTCTCTTCCTAAACATCTGGTATTAATGTTTGTGCCAATCCATCCAATATGTTGGGATATTTCACAGAATACGTGAAAACTTTGATCTGCCCAAGGAAATTTTGGGCAATCACCAAAGTCAATAGGACTCATCATCTTGTGACCACACATATCTGTACAAAATTTAAAAGCATAAAAATGAAACAAAATAAAAAGCTTTCATATTCACAAATGTGTTTCAAATTACACTTATTATTTCAGCATACACTCATCACCTCCTTTACCCTAGCTTTCAAAAATGTGACTTTGATAGTGTTCAGTCTCTTATTTATTTAATTTACCTAACAGTTTATGAGTCTGGTATTTACTCAGAGCATTTGAAGGCAGCATCTGTAAAGTGCTTCCTGTTGTGGGAGTTGTAGTTTTGCTGCACACAGACGCTTAGCCTCACAGAGATGTTTGAGTGTAGACTTCATGATGATTCCAAAATAACCCACAGACATCCAGATTTATATTTAATTTAAAATGGAGACCAGACCAGCAGGTTGAGTTTCATTTGGCCTGTTTTACATTTGTGGACAACTCTGCTCAAGCCAAAGTCAAATAGCCGAAAGTAAACCTAATTTACAATAGATGATGAAAGTATAAAGACGTTAAAGGCAACAGAAGCCAAAAAATACACACATTTGTGGTCTCATTCAGAGCATAAATCATGGCCATGAATGTTCCTTTTTTAACTCAATGGTTTTGGCCTCTAGTACAAGTTCATGTGCACACATGTGCAAACATGTAGGCTCCTACAGTATGTTTAAGAGAGAGTGAAGGGTTAAGAGGTTGACCTTTTCGGGCAGGAAGGGTTGCTGGGGGCAGAGAAAAGGTGGGGAGAGGAGGCAGCGGCGCTCTTGGAGGTGGAGAGGGTCAAAGATTGAATTTCGGCCTGACAGCATTCCCCAGGGGTGCACTGAGCGTGAGAGAGAGAGCGCAAGTGAAGACTGCGAGTGACCTACAAACAAGCTTAACTATCTTAACATCACCCGCGCAGCAGATTAACACCACAGCAGCAGCCCCTGAAGGAGCCACGCCACCTCCCCTCCCAAACGTGACATATGAAGGTGGGACGACATAGAGGAGGAGGAGGAGGAGGAGGGGTTGTCTGGAGGGTTGTCTGCACATCATGATGAAGGAACTGATACACAAACTGTCTCACAAGGAGTGAAGGGTCAGCCCAAAAGGCACCCTAAGTTGTGGAGGTACCGTATGAGTCATGGTCACTCTGTGGAGGGGTGGTTAGTTTGAATCAGGAGCTGTGGCGGGCAGACGGGTGAGAGGAGGTTTCTACTGGGTGAACTGGACATAGTGATAAACTAGTGATGAGCATGAAGCTGCATGTATGGAGGTTTTTGCACGGAGGGTCTGCATGATGGGATTTACGGAATATGATGGAGAAAGTTTCAAATAAATTGCATAAATCTACTGATAAATGTAAATACTGGGGACATTTTAAGACAAATTCTGCATTGTTGTTAATGCTGTGGATCATTATTTTCAGTGCAGCGTTCACTCTTACTTTCACAAAGTTTATGTTCATTTCTATACAAAGCATTGTGATGTGATCTCAATGACACTAACATGATTTTTTTTTCTGTCTACAGAAAGTTGTTCGGCTGGATTTACACAGAAAAGTGAGGTGAGATTTTCATATTATATCAATAAGTTCAAAAATATTTCTGGGAAATTATAACGTATTATTGATGAGGTTTTGTTACTACGTGTTGGATTTTATGATTTAATTAAATGTAAAAGGGGCAATTTATTTCATATTAATAGCCTATTTCACAAATGTAATACAGTGTTGATAAGCATTGTAGTTTGTGCTCATTATTAGATAGATTATTATTAGATATTGTTTATATATTTGCTTTTTTATGTTTGCCTTTGATACTGTAAGCTGCTGTAACAGTAACATTTCCCACTGGGATTAATAAATAACTCTGTGCGTCTGTCAGTCTCATTATCTGAATGCATGAGGTTTGAATTCCCCTCTTTCAAACTGTAGGCTCATTTCAAGTTTGCAATTTAAAGGACTTAGCAAATTTAAATTAAAAAAAAACTGTTTTGGAGGTTTCAGGTCACTAAACTGGACTTCTCTGACTTGGATCAAGTGACTGAAACGACTTAACCTGATGAAACGGAAGTTTTATGAATTCCATTCAGGCTGCATCTATTATACATTCAAGTTCTAAAGTTTTCAGTCTGAATTTTGGTTGCTGAATTTGAACAACTGACGTCTTGCCTCGACTGGATGTTTTTAAGATCTGAAAAAGACAAACTGAATCTAAGCAATCTGAATAAATTGATTTGTCCATCTAAATTTATTAATGATGATAAAACAACAACAACTTAAACATCACAGAAAAGAAAGGAATTCAGATCACAGCGCTATCTGTCATGTTTCCCTGTACTCATGTTTCCGCATTGCCATGTTAACTTTAATTTGTTTTGTCCAGAGTGAAGGGACAAGACAAGTAAGACAAGAAAGAAGACTGAGAGATGGATAACCAAGACAAAGGAGGAGGTACAGGAGAAGGAGGAGGAGGGCAGTCAAAAGAAAAACAGAAAGCTGAGGAGGTTGGTGACGAAGAAAAGAGGACTAAAGAAAAGCAAAACAAAATGGAGAAGGAGGGCAACGGAGAGGCCAAGAAACACAACCGTCGTGGTCACTGGAGGAACGGCTGGGCTGTGACCGAACGTCTTGCCATCAACGTGTCGGGGATGCGTTACGAGACCCAGCTCCGCACCCTCGCCCAGTTCCCAGACTCCCTGCTGGGAGACCCCCAGCGTCGCATTCGTTACTTCGACCCAATGCGGAATGAGCTCTTCCTGGACAGGAGTCGTGCCTGCTTTGACGCCATCTTGTACTTCTACCAGTCAGGCGGGAGGCTGCGTAGGCCCGCCAACGTCCCTCTGGACATGTTCCTGGAGGAGCTACGCTTCTACGAGCTGGGAGAGGAGATCATCGACCGCTACAAGGCGGATGAAGGCTTCCCAAAGGAGGAAGAGAGGCCCTTACCCACCAATGACTTGCAACGTTACCTCTGGATGCTGTTTGAGTATCCAGAGTCTTCCAGCGGAGCTCGAATCATCGCCATCATCAGCGTCATGGTCATCGTGATCTCCATTCTCATCTTCTGCCTGGAGACTCTGCCTGAGTTCAGGCTGGAGAAGGAGCTGAGGGAGGTGAGGATGGCTTACATGGTGCAGATGGAGGTTATGCATGCAGACAACCAGATAAATGAAGATAGCTGACAGGGTGCAAGGAGAACAGAGGTTATTACTGCGAGGGAGTGATGAGGTGAACATAGAAGGACAACATGTGCTGACAGGTGTCACTTTGCCAAACATACACCAGCCATGTAGCACGAGTTGAACACGTATTTGTCTTTCAACACCGAGGGGAAAAAGGAAAACTGCAGGTTAATCAGAAACATTAAAGTAAGGGACCAAGATTAAGGGAAGGAAAAGCAAAGGCAGCAGATAGAGGAGGAGAGAAGGGCGAGGTTTTCCTGAGATTATTTTGGACTTGTCGTTAAATCCGATCCACTCAGATTGAGGGGATGGAATGGAGGCGATGAAGAGTGCAGTTAAACTGCTGGTGGAAAAACCAGAGTAAGGAAAGACGAGAGCAGACAGAGCAGGTTGGATTAAAGTTTACATTGTGGAGATGATACGTCGGCCAATTGCGGACGCCTGCCAGAACTAAGAAACACACTCAGGTGGAGTGGAGACTTCGAAAGTACTTAGGAGAGAGAGAGAGTGAAAGGAGTTAAGAGGTACAGAGGCAAGTGTGAAGGGAAGGAAAGAAGATGAGCTTGTCTCACGTTACCCCCTGGAGATCTAAAGGGCTATATATAGAGGAAGGACAACCCTAAGAGCACATCAACACATAAACGAACGTCTGTATTAATAAACGCTATGACTCATAGGCTACATATTGAAAACAGCATGGAAAAGAGGCTCACAGATCAACTTTTCTGATGACCGCCGCTAAAATCAAATTAGCCTCGCACACGCTGCTGTAGCCTGGAGACGAGAGGCGGATTCTAGATGTCCGGGCAGCAGAAACGACACCGCAGCAGCAGCTCGCTGGATTTACGTCCCCCCATCACCACCAACACCATCCGTACATAAAAAGATACACTCATGTGATCAGAGCATTTGACGCTTTTGGAACGCTACACAAACAAAACAAAACCTGAATGCACAGCCGTCCCCACGCTATCACTCATGCACCAGACAGTGGTAAAAAAAAAAACAACTAGTCAACCAAATTAGTTTAGCTAGATTCTGATGCATGTTGGTGGTTCTGTTTGACAAATCATATGACTTTTATATGGCTGTTACAAAAATGTATTGGCCCAGATTGTGGCATACTGACTATTCGATATCTACCATTAACCAAAAACAGTGGAGGTGAATGAGATGTGTTTGTCTTCAAAGTATTTTAAAAAACAACGTTAAGCTTTTACAGCCATACTAGCTGCTCTGTGAGCCTGTAACAGGGCACTTTGGTGCTTTAAGCTGAATGCTAACTTAAGCATGCTAAAAGTCTGATGTTTATCAGGTTTAATGTTTAGAAAATGTTCACCACCTTACAGTGGTGAAGTGTTAACGTGCTAATATTTGTTAATTAGCACTAATCACAAAGTACAAATGAGGCTGAGTGGAATTTTTGTTATTGTTGATATTGTGAGCGCAGCTATGATTCAGGGATTGAGCTGGCAGCAAACAGTTTACAGTGCAAAAAGTGCTCACAGCAACAGTGCTGACAGAGCTTACGGAGGGTGTTATGCTTCCACAAGCTGCCGCCACCTTAACCCATGGTGGTGGTAACCACCATATGAGCAAAATGCAGAATGACAATATTTATCGATCGCTAGCCAGTGGGATGCTCATACAGGGACTCACATGCGGTTACGTGCACGTGTGGCTGGACTGGTTACCAAAACAAAGACCAGAAAAGCTAAAATTCAAACACCCACAGAGGGAGTGTCACCAGTCTCTGCTCATGATGCCATTACTCCCCAATATCTTTACACTGCAAATAATTGCTTGCTGCTATATTAAACCTTAAACACCTGGATTGACATCAGTTTTCATGTGCTGCATTCAGACATCTTCCACTAAAAACCTCCAAAACCTGAGAAAATTGGTTTGATTGCTATAAAAAAAAACATGTTTAACAACTTGGCAAGAAATGTCCCGCTAACAGCAATCATTTGTGAAAGGAGAAAAGAAATAATCTTAAAATTGCCTGAGGGAGAATATGAGATGTTACCAAAAAACAAGGGAAATGTCCATAAACTATATGTATAATTCTCTTAATTATTCTTTTTAATTATGTTACAGAGCACCTTCTTCTGGTTATTTTCTTGTTTTGCTTTTTACCTAATTTTTATTATTATTATTTTCAGGTATTTTTAGTCTTGTTATGTTGCTTGTTGCCCTGCCATGTTTTTGAAAGAAATCAAGCCAATTTGCTCAGGTTTCAAATGGTTATTGTTGTTGTTAAGCTCCTTAAAGCTAATATTTTTCCAAAGAAACAAAACTGTCATGCAGGGTTAAAGGAAAAGTCAGAGAATCACCAAAGTCATTCATCCTCTGCACAACATATCATGGCAATCCATCCAATAGTTCCTGAGATATTTCAGTCTAGACCAAAGTGGTAGACCAACCAAAAGGCAGAACGACAAGTCTTCACTTTATATATGTTGCAAATAGTTTGGTTGGTGTAAAGATACATGAAGACATGTGGTTAGAGGATAGAAGAAACATGTAAACATCTAAATGAATACTTATAGCGCCGAGGACAATATGTGCTGCGAGGTCACCAGAAGCTCAGAGTAACTCTATCTAACTTGCTAAAAGACACTAATGCCCAGCCATTTCAAGCCTGCACCTACTTCCCAGAAAAAAACAAGCAGCCGGGTTAAATGAAGTGTCAGATGCCCCGGCCGTGCTGATGTCTGGGGTGTAACGCTACCCAGCGTCACATGAACTTAATGTTTTTTGTGTGCGTTTAAATATAGAGAAACTGATTTATATAAAAGTCTGTGAGGAAAATAAAGCCGGTGGAGTGAAAATGGAGAGGAGAGAAAAGTTAGCACCGTATCACAGATCTCACAGGCTCGATCAGATCCTGATGACAGGCGTCATGCTCCGAATGTGCTGAGGACAATCTTTCAGAATAATCGCTTCTTCTCACTTCTCCTCTTATGTCCTTGTTTCTTCTCTCTCTATTTACTCTCCATGGAGATATTCATTATAGCCTTACCTTTCCCCTTCATTCTCATATTTCTCCTTCCAGCTCATGTTTGAAACCATAGATGATGGAACATACCTGGTATCTGCTTTGATTTGTAACAGTCTTTGAGTGCAGCTATGACCACTTTTCCTTTTCTTTGTTTTACAGCAATTCACCACCATACCTCACCCCACCATCCCCAACGAAACCATCTCGGTCTCACCTGGCTTCGCTACCTTCCAGGACCCCTTCTTCATTGTGGAGACAGTCTGCATAATCTGGTTCTCCTTTGAGCTCATTGTGCGCTTCACCTGCGCTCCGAGCAAGGTGCACTTCTTCAAAGACGTCATGAACACCATTGACTTCTTCGCCATCATTCCCTATTTCGTCACCCTGGGCACAGAGCTGACCAAGGACAAAGACGCGCAGCCGTCCGTGTCCCTGGCACTCATCAGGGTCATCAGGCTGGTGAGGGTCTTCAGGATCTTCAAGCTCTCTCGTCACTCCAAGGGTCTCCAGATCCTGGGCCAGACACTGAAGGCCAGCCTCAGGGAACTCGCTCTGCTCATTTTCTTCCTCTTCATCGGAGTCATACTCTTTTCAAGTGCCGTCTACTTTGCAGAGGTGGACAGTCCTGACACAGCGTTCACCAGCATCCCTGAGGCATTCTGGTGGGCTGTGGTATCCATGACGACAGTTGGCTATGGGGACATGTACCCGGAGACAGTCGGAGGGAAGCTGGTGGGCTCCATGTGCGCTATCGCCGGCGTGCTCACCATCTCTTTGCCAGTGCCCGTCATTGTGTCAAACTTCAGCTATTTCTACCATCGCGAGATGGAGTGCGAGGACACAACGGTGTACAACCATGTCTCCACATCACTCTGGGACAGAGAGGACGATGAAGATGGGGAAGATGAGGAAGGGGAGGATGAGGGGCATGAACACTTGGGAGATTATGCGCCCTTGTATGGGCAGGACAGCAGGGGTATCTGTCCTCCGCTCAATGGGACGATCCTGGCAGGGCTTTGTGCCGGACAGGAAGCTGGTCATCAGAGAGGGATAAACTTCTACCTCAAAGAACCTCTGGTCACTCAGGTTTGAGAGAGTTCAAGGCGGACATCAAGAAAAGGAGACTTCCATGATGGAATGACACTGGCAGAGTGATACAGGAGAAAATTCATTACATGTACACAAAGACTTACACTGATATAAGCTATAATTTGTTACATTTGAGGCTTTTGCATGATTATCTTTGACTCAGCATCTTTTTTCTTAGTTAATAAACAAAGACCCTACAGGTCATCTGACAAAACTTACTGCTGTGTTTTTTTAACTGACATGTCCAGAGTCTTCAAAGAATCCTTTATCCAGCTCAAAAAAAAAAATCCACGAGCTACCAGTGGTGCCCACATTTTTAAAAAATCAAAATTGTGAATATAGAAAGTTAAGGAATCACACACTTTGGTTTGTTATTTCACAGTAAATATCACCAATTATCTGATGCACATGGACTAGTACCGGTGTAGTAAACTTTGAGTTCCACAAAAATCGTGTTTTAATGTATTATGCAATATATTAGCACTCCAAGTAGGTTGGTTGTCCTTTCTCTTAAAGAGAAAATAGACGGCTTTAATGAAATTCAGTCAGTCACTGTAAGGAAAATGTAATGGCAACAAGCCCTCACACGTTTAATTAACATTTAATTTTCATAGATATCTTGAGGTGAGAATTCAGCGGACCCCTTGAAAATGGCCATCCCAGCTGTTCCCTTGCCAAAATTTAGCCTAAATTTGGAGCATTATTTAGCCCCCTTCCCAACAAGCTATGCTGACATGGTTGATACCAGTGGATGCCTCACATTCCCTCCAGCTAGCTTTAAAAATGAGCAGTAATATAAACTACAGCAACCACAAGTGGCATTCTGTTCATTCTTTTAGAAAAGGAAAATGAGATTACTATAGAGAAATTAACCTGGTAATAAAAGTTTCAGGTAATGAGTAATTCATGGGTCCATTATTAACCAAAAAAATTCCTAGGAACTTCCCTGTAAAGAGCGATGTAAACTGGCATTTCACTGAAAAAAAATAATCTTGATTTAAACCCAAGTAAATATTCACAATTTTAACATTTCTTCATGTTCACTTTAACTGCTGTGCACTGACTGAAACACTATTAGTACTGATCTACTATATAGTCCTTGCAAAGAAACCTAGAGAATTAATGAGAAAGTATCCAGAAATTACAGTCCCGTAAAATAAAGCAAGTTAGTGAAACTTCCAGTCATCACATTTGTTTGGCTAAATAAAAGAGTCCCAGTTTGGAAAGCAAGTTCAAAACCTTGATTGTGCTGCAGATGGAATACATTTCATCCCAGCTAAATGGATAAGTATTTGAGGAATCTGGAAATGTCTTTAAAACAGACAAGTGTTGTTAAATAATCTGCGAGGTCCTTGTCTCTCATGAATGTAATCACCACTGCAAAAAGTAAAAATAAAGTTACATCACCAATATTCAATATAAACTACAAACAGATACATTTGTGTAATCCTTGTAATGACAGTTTAATATTGTCACTGTTTTATGACTAAAGTACTGCACGCAAAAAATGAGTTCACTGCACATTATTCTGATGGTGTTAAGTGAACTGTAGTGCCAGTAACTGCTGCTGTTCACACGCTGTTTATTGGAGCTAAATGTACAGTGAGTGTTGCAGGTGTTGATGCCCTGTACTTGTCAGAGTTATGGCAGAAATGCAGCGCTGTGATCTCGTGCTGAAGTTGACAACAAAGAGATCGCTCATCGGCTGGCAGCGGTGCAGACAGAGTTCATGTAGTTGGTTCAAAGCCAGTTTGCATGTTATACACCGCAGTGTAATAGATACAGGCTGGAGAGGTGTGTGGAGAAAGCTGATTTAGTTCAGAGATGGTATAGCTCAAAGTCTGCTGACATTTATTCTAGCCACAGTGACTGGAGCAACACTGTACTCTGATGAAATGATGATGGTGGTACTAAAACAGTCTTGCCCTCTAATCAACAAGAACTTACACCATGCAGCAGGGTATATGTTTTATGACACATTCATCCTCTGTATGTTTGAAATGTGGCGGTGAAACGTTTGCGGTTTCCTTTAGGTGATTTACACTCTGTGGCTCATTCATCAGCTGTTTGGCTACCAGCTGACTATTAACACCAAATCACATTCATGTGGATGTACAGCTCAGCCTTTAAAACACTTCTGACACCTCTCATTTATTTATATATGCTTCTGCCAACTCCCACCATCGCCCCCACCGCTTTATCTGTTAAGTTTATATATTTCTGATTACATTAAGAATTAATGTTCAAGTATGTTTTTATTGGGAGGGGATTAGTTCTTCCATCAGAGTCCTTGTTGCTGCTCTGCTTTTTTCCCCTGAAAGAGCAGGGCCAATTTATTGCAAAATCGAACCTTTTTTCGATTTGTCAAATATTTGACATGTAACATGAAATGTTACTTACAATAAATTCAAGCTGTGACAAGACTTCATTGCAGAATTTATCAAATTGTGCATGTATACCTCCCAGATCAGTTCTGTGAAGTAATCCTCTCTCATGCTCTCGGGCTGGCGCGATATCAGATTTTCACAAGACGATTATCTTGGCTAAACAAGTTCAAAACAACGATGTTATCACAATATCTATAGATTTTATTTTATTTTTTAATTATGACAATAATAATTCTGTCATCTTTAATTCCGTTTAGTATACATTTTGTCTCTTTTTTTGGCAAATTAATTACATAGATCATCTTTTGTCAAAAGTATGACTATTTGGAAGATACTAAGGATATGGATATGCAGTAGAGTACTTGGGAGTGATTTAGGGAGAATTTGTTATATAATTTCTAAATTTCATTGTAATTCTCATGAGCTCAAGCTGGTGCAGCCATTAAAAAACATCTTTTAGCCTAAAGTGGGTGAATGTTTATTTGTTTGTATAGAGTTTTACCTCAAAAGAAAAGAAATACTTTTATAAGTGGTTTAAACTGTGTGGATGTAGTGTGACCTACAAATTCTGAGGGCAGATGTGGCTGTGTATATGTATATAGTATTATTTAATAAAGATCATATTTAGTCACTTATGTCATGGATTTCTGAATTCCTTCCACATGACTCCCTGTGCAGTGACTCAGGGAGAATGTGATGATGTGTGCTCAGATGTAAACAACGTTTTAAAAGCATCATGAGGCATTTATACAGTATCATTAGACAGTGATGCACACTGGGGGCTGCACATCTCTGTATTGTGTTCAGAAAATCTACAGTGCAGTACAGATTGTGCACATGTTCCACTGTGCTGCATGTGATGAGTGATCCTGCCTCTAGATGTCAGACTGCGTTTTAAAAAACAGGACATCTGTTTCACTCGTGCTGCCACTGGATTTAATTTACAGTAATATGACATGAAAGACTCCAGAGTAACCATATGAAACATTTTTCCTCTTGAAATGATCATGTTCATCGATGCCATATGATCCAGATGACTCGTATTATGCTGTTTTCATTCCACGCAATCCACAAAAAGACAATGAATTATGATAGACTTACCAAACCAAATTGATAAAACTAAAAGTCATGTGATTGCATCAAGTATTTGATCTCAAGCCAGTATACAAATGTTAAAAATTACTATTGCTATTCAATACAGTGTTATTTAGTAAATTTAATTCTAACTTTAGACTAAAAAAACAAGTAATTCCTTGATAATACAATCTGATCCATCCAGCTCTAAAGCGTGTTACTTAGCAATAAATCAATAGCATAATTAATCTATAGCTGAAACAATTAGTATATTAATCCATTAGTTACAGGTAAAATTATTAACTTTTATTTAAAAAAAAAAAACAACTTTTTGCTATATTTGCTAAAGCTGTCTATGAAAAGTTGTTTTTTTTTAACTAAAAGTTAACAATTACAACTTTAATGAGGAGAAAATGAACTGGCAACTACTTTGATACTTGATTAACCATTTACATTGTTGTTTTCAAGCAGAAACTTTAAGTATTTGATGAATTCAGCTTTTTAAAATCTTTGGAGTTGCTGCTTTTTGCTAATTTATACTTTTAAATAGAATATATTTTAATCATTTTCAAATGCTTAATCAATATAATGAAAAATCAAGAAAAATAATTTTCAGATTAATCAGAAAAGCAATGGCAGTGGCAGCCCTGAATCAGTTGTATTACTAAATTGTTGAGAGGCTCAGAATTTATGTTAATCTGGTTCTACCTTTCAATAGATCTAACTGAATATACCTTTTGTTTTTCGAAGTTTATCAAAGAAAACAGTTAAGAGCCATCATCGACATATTTTTTAAATGCAGTTTTTACCCCTAAATGTCCAGTTTTTCTGTGACTTGGATCAGAAATGAAATCAATAAATCAAAATAATGAAGTTTGTGACACTCTCTATTTTGTCTTTATTTGTGAATTATTTAGTTTGAGGTCCAGTAAACTCATCCACTCATAGTTCTATTAAACTTCAGGAATCGAAATGTCTAAAAGCAAGTTAATGAACTGATCAAACTTTCATTATTTGGCAGAGATGATAACTAAAGACTCAAGAATTAGTTTGAGTTGAGCTGAAGTAAAGAAAATAGACCGGGTTTGGAGCAGATGATCCTCCTCATAACCCCCAGCCCACACGCACACTCTCTTCTCCATGATGATGGCTGCAGTGATTAAATTCCTGACCCCCCTGTCGCCTCAGATGGTGTGATATCCTCATGTCATGTGTCGGAGCTCGCTCTCATGCTACAGAATAGATTAGTGCTTTGTTTCACAGACACCATCAACTAGGAGCATCATCACAAATCTGAGTTTCACATATTTCCAGACACTGCCAGATTTTCAGATCTCTGATGACCTGTACCATTTCACCCTTTCCCTTCACCGAACTCGGATCTCCTCTCTGACGTGCAGGCGCCCGAAGCTAACGTCAGTCCTGCTTGCAATTACCCACAGTGCCCTTATGCTGTCTGGGAAGAATGAAAAGGATTGACGTCTTTCTGGCCATCTGCCGTCCTCCGATTCCTCTCCCATCCCTCACTCTCTCCTGCCTCGTCCATCTCTAGCTCTTCTTTGAGAGGATTAAGTGTGTTGGTATCTCTGTGTGTCTTTGTCTCATCAATGCGTGTGCGTGCAACATGTCCATGTGTGTCTGTTGCAACTTTTACATCCAGTAATATCTTTGTCTGCGGGATTTTTCCTGCATCTTTAGTCACCAAACACTGACGCGTGTCCCCTTTCGACTGCAAATCCCTCCACAGATTGTCCAAAGTTACTTAAGCGGCAGAGGACACACACAAGAATTGCAGTTATTTTAAATAAACTTCTAAGATTTTATTACATACAATATACACATGACCTGGACCTGTGACTCTGAGTTAAGACTTGAGGAGGGAGAGTGTTGGGAGGCAGGTGATGAAATTAAATTTAAAATGAAAGGCATTTTCAGTGGGGAGTAAGAGACTGATGGTGTTATTTTACAGCAATGAAGAATGATACATGAAAGTAAAACTAGTCAAATTTAAACATACAACAAAATTAAAACAGCATATTGCCTATTACTCATTGTTTCAGACACCACAACAAGAAAATACAAACCATACATGATATAGACAATATTAACATCAAGGTGGCAGGTGATGTGCAAGAAGAGCACCGAGGGTGAAAATGTAAAGAGATGAAAGAAGGTGGAGAATTATAAAAATATTTTCTGCTGGTTGTACACTTCTGTCATTTAAGTGATCCTGTTGGTATTCTTGAGGTTATTTAAAGGAAGAGTTTGACATTTTGGGAGTTAAATGAGAATAACAACACCACTCTCATGTCTGTACGGTAAATATGAAGCTACAGCCAGCAGCCGATTAGCTTAGCATAGCTTATCATAAAAGCATAAAACAGGGAAAAACAGCTAGCCAGGCTTTATCTAAAGGTAAAAAAAAATCTGCACAACTCTAAAGCTCACTGGTTGATAGGGATAGGCATTTTAAAGTAACTTTCATATTCAAGCACATGCATTAAATTATTATATGGTAGCTACTCGAGTTCTCAAAACAAAAATAAAAAATTCTTACGCAAGAGTAGGAACATCAACATGCCAACAACAAAAAACAAGTGTGATCTGAAAATCATTTATCAAACAACCAGGCTTCAATAAGCCAATTTTACGATAAATTTAAAGTCAAGAAAATCAGCAAACTTTGTTCAGAGTCGCTTTCCTCAAGTCAAGTCAACATCTGCCTGCCACAGCAGCTGTGACCAATATCTGACACCAAGCCATTAAATGGCCCGAAAAAACTCAGTGAGTCACTAAAACGGCCCAACCCTGTAGTTAAACCTGTTACCAACCATTAGGTAACATTAGCCATGAGATGGTAACAGTTAGCCCTGTCACTGTGTGTGTGTGCGGGTGGACTCACACCAGCTGTCAGAGCTCACACTCCTGCAGCAGTAGTCTCATAACAGAGTGACAGCAAGGCAAGGAGGTAAAGATCAAAACAATGTACGCAGCTCTGCTATGCAGATTTTACCCATTTTAAATAGGAAAAAAAAATAAAAGTCATTTTCACATGTGAAAGGTTGGGAAATGTTTACTCTGTAAGAATAAATACTGCCGTCCAAAGTGACTACTTGATAACTCATGCCCATCCCTACTAGTTAATATGGTGTATTAACTTTGTTAAATCCACACCAAAAACAAAATTTCTAACCAAGAAGACGTGGCTTTACGGACTTTTATGTGTTGGACTATTCTTTAACTGGGACTCAAAGAATTTACTGCTCCCAACCAAGGATTATTGGGGTATATAACATACTTTTGTATGGATTAAACAAACTAAATATACCAAAGTCAATTAGTGAGCTTTAGAAGTGCTGGTTAGAGGATTTCATTTCAGACATGACTGTAATATTAATTTTCTCATCTTACTCTCTGCAAGAAAGCAGAGAGTAAGAAAGCAAATAAATAAATGTATCAAAATGTGAAACTATTCCTTTAGGTATATTCATTTTAACTTCCTGCCAAGAAAATAAAAGTAGAAGAGAGGGAGGGAGTTGAGCAAAGGTAAAGGATCAAATAATAACTCATGGTTGTGCGTTAAAAGGCTGGTAACACTGAGATGCTTTTCTCATGGAGAGCAGACTCAATTTCTCTCCTATCAGGCAAATTTAAGGAACTTCAGACTTACAGGAGCATTTTTAGTTTGTTTATGAAATGAAGACAGTGATGGAGACAGTAAACTAGGGAAGCAGCTCTCCATTTAAGCTCTCTTTATGAGAGAAACCAAAGAACAAAAGTCTCAGGTTTTAAAGTTTTAATATTTTGATGTTTTAATATCTTTTCATATAAAGCTCAAAGTGAGCTTATTTATCACTTATCCAACAGTTCTGTTGATCAAGAGCAGCAAACTCAAAATACATCTAAGAAGTAGCAATGAAACCAGCCGGAAATCCAAAGTGGATCTCGTAACCTGTCGTAAAACTGGAACTAACTGATGGGGAAGCTTTTTGGTGCTAAATCCGATCAGGGCAGGTCGCTCGGCGGCATTGCGTGTCTCCTGTCATAAGCAGTGTCATCACTCTCCTCGCCGTCGCTCACTTCACCTAGAACCCTTTCTCTCTCCTCCTCCTCTTCAGTTTCACTCTCTCGCCTCAGACGCTCCCGTTCCCGTTCCCTGTCCCTTTCCCTGTCTCTCTCTCTGTAGGAGCGAGGCATTGTGGGAACCTGAGACAACAAAGAGACAAAATGAGAACATGTTTATACTTAGTGACTAAAAAATGTGAATTTTACTCATGTACATGTGTTAAATGTTGAAGGAATACACAATGATTTGATCGTTTTAGCAAACATGCAAGGACAGAGAGAACTAAAGCAACCATATATCTGAAAACACTACCTACTATTATCTTGTTAATATCACAACTTTATGCTACCTGTCTTCTATCTTCTGCATTGCAAACCGTTAATAACATATGCAGGATCTCAACTATTTACGATTAATTTCATTATCTGTGAATCAGGAGACCATTTTCTTGATTAATAGTTAGGTCAAAAATGTCCTGCATAATGTCATCAAATGTCCTTTTTTTAATTAATGCTAAAACATTGTTTAAATAATTGTTATCCAAATAGTTGCAGATTATTTTTCTGACAACCAACTAAACCATTAATCACCTCATCACTGCAGCTCTAAAAAGTATCTCCAAAATATGTTTTTATTCAGTTAGTTTAGTTCATAAATAAGAAAGGGTCTTTGGGTGGTCTAATTTTTTATTGTTTTTTTGTTTTGATGATTTATTTTTGTTCAATGTTATTGTTAACTATTAAAAAAACTTTCTTTCTTCAGATTATCTAAAACATTTTAAATCACCAAATTTGGCGATAGATGGTTTTCTTTGGACTATCACAATAGACAACCTCCTTGGAAGGATGTCTAATAAATGTGTACTTTAAAGAAAGGGTCTTCAACATTTCTCAGGCCAAGGACCCCTTAACTAAAAGAGGGACCCCGCTACTATAAAATCGGGGTGCATATTAAACTGAACGTGTATGGCAGCTTAAAGTGCAATGCATAAAGATAACTTAATGTGATACACAATTAATACATAAAAAATATATATGTATTGAAAAATTAATATATTAATACATCATGGATTCATTTGAAAAGGATTTATGGGTAATAACTAGCGTATCATCAGTGTTGTGAGCTGTTAATAGATTTTATTCTATTTTTTATTTTTATGAATAGGCCAGTTCATCTTAACAATTAGTTATATGGATTCATATTGGGGGGTTTTTTCAGACATATTTTAATTTTTGGAAAAAAAACAACTGCATTAACTTTGAGGACCCCCTAGGGTCACCCTGTTAAAGACCCATGCTTTAAAGGGTTAAAGGTTAACAGGTTAACCACAGGAGGAGAGGAGCCATTGGAGGAGAGTCCCACTATGCTTCTATATTTGCAGACAAAGTACATGGTCCTGACACTCAACATACTGTATCTTAAAGCAGTAGCATGCAGTACTGCGGTAAATGCCCTGAGACTGTGCATGATTTGGGAGTCTATTGTATGTTCTGACCATCAGGCCAATCTCGAAAATATCTGTTCTACGTAAATTTAAAGTACCTTTCGATCAGAAAGTATTGTGTGACATGATAACAAGAAGAAGCAGAGGTGTTTAGTTACCTGGTTATCGTGGCTGGGCAGGGCGCAGTAGCCCGGCTCCGTCCTGCGGAGGAGGCGTGGCGAATGAGTACGGAAAGGCCGAGGGGAGTGGGAGCAGACGGAGCGCGGAGAGGGAGAGCGGATGGAGCGAGGTGATGGAGATCGGACAGAACGAGACGGTGAGTAAGTGATGGACTGGGATTGGGAGAGAACGTGACCGTGGTGGTTTTGTTTGGGTGGGCGAGGGGAGCGAGGGGGCAGCTCGGGCGGTTTGAGGGGGTCCATCAGGTCAATTTCTGTTAGGATCGGGGGCGGGGGGATGAAATCGAGCTCCTCCTCCGTCGGGAGCATTTGCATTTCTGCTGCGTCTATTTCGGCGAGCTCCGCCTTCGACAAGTGATCCACTATCCCGGCGCCGAAAGAGTCGCCCACCACATTGATGGAAGTACGCATTCTGTCACTGGGTGTACAAACAGTATCAGTGTCAGTGGGTGAAATGAGAGAAAGCCACCCAACACCACTCGAATGTTTCTGTTTAAAGTGAAAAGCTGTGAAGCGTCACAGCAAACACTCATCTGTTATTCACACACACTCACACACTCTCCACCTTTCAGACACCTGACTCACAGCAGCCAGTCGACAGCGATGAGCAGACTGATGTCCTGAGTTGGTAGACCCACAGCTGTCAGGATCAGCAGCATGGTTACCAGTCCAGCACTGGGAATACTGGCAGCTCCGACACTGGCCAGTGTGGCCGTCATACTTGGGGAGGAAAAAGACAGAACCACCGCCACTTTTAGAATGAGCCTTATAAGGGTTCCCTGACACACTGACTCCACTTTAGACAACTAACAAAGATGTATTAAGATCCTAAAATTGCCTTTTATCTGTTGTTAGAAGCTGCACTTGAACATGCCACAAAGAAAGCAGAGAGCAATCACGTAATCATAATTAATCATTATAAATCATTATAAATCATAGACTGTAAAAATAATGGATGTAGCATGATATCACTAATAGGTTTGTGGACTTCTATTTTGAAGCCTCACGTTCAGCATTTTGGCTGTCGCCATCTTGTTTTTTTTAAAGTGACCCAAAGTGACCATATTTGGGCGAGAGGTTGGAGCTGTGGAGGAGCGAGGGTGGGATCTGACTGAGAAGCAGAGAACACTTTCGCCAAACAGCCTATCATTTTTGGCACTTTTGCATGGGCTTTATTTTTCAGCTTCAGAGGTTGCCATATGTTGTGAATAAACAAACTTGTAATCCATGATTTCTTGCATTGCAATATATAATTTAAAAAAATTCTGAACCACATGAAATTTTAAAAGTAGAATTCTGCTCAGGAAGCTTTATGCAGCGAGCGGCCGGTCCAGCTGGCACACTGTCTGCAGACACCAGCCTTTAGTCCCTGGACGGTCTGTTGTTGACATGTGCTCTGAATGCAAACAGGAGGATTTATGGGATGGGAAATGAGATGAAGTGAAATTAATTTCATGTATCACATTTTGTGGAATATGCTTTGGCTGATGACAGCACAGCCCAGTAAATGTGGTTCAGATTATTTGCAGGGGAAACTGGACTAAATGAAAACAAAGGGTTTCAGATTTTAACCATTACTTTTCAAAGCAATGACCACATATTCAACATGTAACAGGTTCTACAGGATATCCCACTTGTATTTTTTGAAAAGAAGTTGCAAAGTATAATCCTTTGATACATTACGGTGTTATTGAACAGGTTTAACCCGGTAAGAGATTAATCCCGCGCTTGTCTGATGGATTATTGGAGGTTTATCACAGATTTAGCACAGGGTTACTCGAACACTGTAGTCGATATTTCAACTCTCTCGATGAAAGACATGTGGATAACTGCACAATGTGATTTGTGCCATGACATCTCCATGATGTGATTTAATAACAAAATAAGATAAAGACTGCATAAATGTCAGATGCATATTTGAAAGCTGACACCATGTTTAGCAGAGATTTGTGATTTGTTAAAGGCCTAGTATAATCGTGTGGTTTACAGTTGCAGAACCTGTTCATACAGTGTTTACAAGGGTTAATTGCACCACATCACACATGAACCATTAGCATTAATATTTTTTTCCGAGGAAGAAAGAGGTTTATTGGCAAACAAACCCAAATGTCTTTGTGTTTCCTGACCTCTCTTTTTTTTCAGACTAAGATCCTCAGTGCTCAAAAGGCGCTGCTCGTCGTGACATGTTTGCAGTTCAAGGAATTATCAATTCATGTTGGTCTCAGATGTGACTGCAGGCCAGTTTGGACACTAAATCTAAAGATGCTGATCATTTGATCCCAGAGTTCTGTTACATCTCAATCCTCACTGACGAACTGCAGCGCTAATTATCGCCCAACTGTGACTGTGACATTCAGAAGATTTACACGCCACATATGGATCTGATTCCAGAACAATTCCACCCCAGATGATGCAATAGTCGTACGGTGCTTTTAGAAAATTAGATTTTGGAGTTTGGTGGTAATTGATGAAAGACATACAATAAACAACTTCAAAGTGTGGAGCGTCATTTGTTACCCGCAGCCGCAACAAGCTGAGTCTGATCCAAGTAGACTGGCTCCAATCATACATGAATGTTTCGCTGAAACCTCAGAAATGGGAGATTTTACTTCCTTGCTGCATCCATGCAGAGTTTAAAACTGTCGTTCATCTCTGCACATCATTAAATGTTTTTTGAGGTTTGTTTACACGGATGCACAGATGTTTTCATGCAATTTGGATGTACACAGTGTGTGTGGCCCTTAAAGAAATTTTAACTTTATCTAACTTAGTTGCATTAAGTTAAAAGTATATGAATTGTTGAAATTTAAATATATGCTGAGATAATGTCATTTGGGTACAACCGAAACCTCCTTTCATCTATCACAATCAGCTGATGGACGACAAACAGTTTGTGATGTGGCATGGACCTAAGAAAAGAACCCCCCTGACAATTATTTATACAAATTTCAAGTGTAATTTTAAAAACATATAATGTGTAAAATTATATGTAAATGGTCATTTATTACATGTGGGAAATTAAAAAAAAAAAAGTTAACAGAGCCGTTACCGTTACTGACTCAATGGGAGGCAAATTAGATTTCTGTGTCATAAAAAATAATGGTCAAACTATCTGAACAACTTAAACGGTAACCGTTGTATTTTTCAACCTGGACCATATGTCTGCATGATTTTGTGTTAAAGTCTCTAACAGGAGCAAGAATCTTTGAAGTTGTGCAGTATTGAGTGAGACGGCTGCAGCAGGCAGCAGCAAAACAAGATGCAATTAAAGGTTAATGTGCAATGGCGCTCCATCAATTTACATCAGTTAAAAATGTTTGTTTTTGCTGCTGACGGACTCAGATTATTCTGAAAACATATTAAGGATCCCTTCAGAGAAAGATCTTCTTGTTAAGGAGTAAGACTCTTTTGTTTAACGAGACATCTCCAAAATTACTATCGCCAAACCCACCAGCGTTCATTTAAATAAACAGTGGAGATTTATCAACATAAAACACACTTCATTCGAAGTTGAGAGAAACAAAATAAAAGTCACAAAAGCTGTCTTGGTTCATCTTTTCAGTTCCAACAAATTCCAACAAAATAAACCCCTATTTGCCCAGTTAATGAGGTAAAATATGTTGGCTCCATACACACTTAAATCAATGTTTATTCATCTTGTGGGTTTGGCAATAGCAGTTTTGGGATTGTGACTAGTTAAACAAAGAAGATCTTACTCTTTAACAAAATGTCCATCTCTGTAGGGTCCTTTCCATAATGTTGTCACACACTTGAAATAATAATCTGTGCCTCTCAGTACCAAAAACAAACACTTTATGTAGACATAAATTGTCAGTGCAAACAGTCGTCTATTAACTTTGAATTGTAGCCTGTTTCAATGCTGCTGTCTGCAGCCCTGTTGCTGAAAACTGGACCAGTTTGAAACATTGGTGTTTAACTCAGATGCAAAAATGTGGAGTAGAAGGTGCAGGTTAAAAAACACTGAAATTAGCCTTTGAAGTCCTCTTTTGTTCAAAAATCTGTAGTTGGGAGCAGACTTTTCAGTGAAGTAGGAAAATTTAGTTCCAATTGCATTACTCATAGATTGTGGATTTTTCAAGGGAGGGAGAAACTGCAGCGAAAAATGCTTTTAGGAATGTTTAAGGAACTAAGTGAACTGTTTGTGGAAAAGCCATATAAGACACTCATTTTTGTGTTTTTCATGAAGTTATTTAAGGCTTATTTATCTCCTCTGTAGAAGTGTCAGTAGCAAATGTCGGTACTGATCTGCAGCCCAGAGGTTGGGAACCACTGTTTTTTTTTTAATGAAACTATGCAGTACAAAATGTCACCAAAAATGTTTCTCAGTCGAAAAAAAGACGCAAACAGTGAAACATCCTCCATGTCTCTTACCTGACAGTGATGATCTGTCCGCTGTCCAGACTGATGTCATTCATCTGGGCAATAAAGATGGCTGCCACGGCCTCATACAGTGCAGTGCCGTCCATGTTTATGGTGGCTCCTATAGGCAGCACGAAGCGAGTCACACGCTTATCAATCTTCAGATTTTCCTCCAGGCAGCGAAAGGTGACGGGTAATGTCCCTGCGCTGAGAGAAAGAGGCCACACAAGGTGTTGAGTTAGAAAAAAGGTGCACAATGTACAAAGAAGAGGAGCAAAGTGTCTGCTGAAGGACATAAAATAGGTAGACAGGTGGTGAAAGACAGAAGTGAAGAGGTGAGGAGGGAGGTGAGGGGGTGAAGTCAGCGTAGAGACAAAAAAAAGTGGAAATTTGAGTCGGCCGACAGCCTCCTCGTAACAGCTGGCGCAGGCCACTGTTGCAATCCTCCAACATGTGAATTAAAGGAATTTGATTCCTGGCCCTGCTAAGCTCGGGTCATAATATAATTAGAGAAAATGTTGATAGGATTACCCATATTCACTAAAGCCTCAGTAATGTGCCAAAATGACAGTTGGTTTCAGCGCAATGCAGACTCCCGGGCGGGCCGAGCCAAGCCGAGCCGGGCAGGATACATCGGGGCCAGTGACGACTAATCCCGAGGCTTAGACATTTACAACACAGAATCTGTCTGACATGGACTCGACTATGATAGCCTGCGCTTACACACATTTGGCTCTGCTGTCCTAATTTGTCCGCGGAAATACAAAATTTTTGCCTTTAGCCGCTCAGATTTAACCCAAATAACTGAAAGCAAGCAGCAGGCCATGCCGATCAATCATAGTAACTACAGCAGCTGCTCGAGGAATAGATGTTGTAAAAAGAAACATGTGACCCACATGTGTTAACACATGCCCAAACAGAATTTACACACACACACACACACACACATACACACACACACACACACACACACACGCACACACACACACACACACACACACACAGACATTTACTGCAGGCGGTCCTACCTGCTAGCAGTGCCCAGAGCTGTGATCCAAGCCTGGAAGATCCCAGAGTAGAAAGTGAAAGGGCTTTTTCTGGTGATAGCGAAGAATATAGCAGGTAGAATCAAGCCGCCATGGATCACCAGGCCCACCATGACGGTCACCATGTACATGCCAAGCTGCCTGGCTACCACCTCCAAGTCCCCAATGGCCGCTATCTTCCCCGCGATCAGGGAGGCGATGCCAACAGGAGAGTACCTGAGCACAGAGTTAAGAAGACACGTCAAAGCTGGAATTATTACTAATGACAACTTTACATTTTACTTATGGTTTTATACTTAAAACGGACAGTTTGTAGTGCTATTTATCAATCAAGATTGTTGTGGTGTGATTTGCTGAGTGATATCAGCCATAGAGAAGTCTGCCTTCTCTCCAAAATAATGGAACCAAATGCATGCTTCCTTTTAAGCAGTGATGCTGTTGGTGGGTGTAGTTTGATAATAGGAAAATAGTTCCTACATGAAACTGCTCACACTGACTAAGTAACCGTGTCATGAAGTATTTTTTGTCGCTTTATCTAGTTCCATTTTACTGGAGAGAAGGAAGACATCTCTATGGCCAATATCTCCAACACTCTGCAACTCACACCAAAACAGTGTAGATCAATAAATAGCACTACAGGTAAGACCAAAATTTATCTATTTTTGCTTTTGAGGCAAACTATTCCTTTAAATCGCTTACTGCTCAGTTTGTTTGTGTTTTCTGTGATTTGTAAAGATTTCTTGTATGCAAAAAACTTTGATGCTGCTGATGTGATGTAGCCTATTTATGTGGTATATAAATAACCTTATTTATTTCCAAAAAAAATATTTGTTAAGGAAAAAAGGTATTTTCAGGATGCAAAAAAAAGTGCTTACTTTCATAATCAATTAATGTACACTTTTTTCCTCTTGATTCACAAACTGATTGTTTGGTCTAAAAAACATTTAAAAAAAGAACATCAAACCAATATTCACTTTAAAATATAGTCAGTATTTTATAATATAAGATGATAAAAAGCCGCAAATGTTCACAATAAAGAAACTGGAACCATTAGATATATATTTTTTAAATGAATCGATTATTAAAATAGATCGATGATCAATTAATTGACAAATTGTTGAAGCTCTAACGTATATTATGTAAATAAATCAAACCTTCAGTCCTAAATGGTTGACTTTCATGCTCAAACCTGAAAATAAAAGTTAAGGTCGCATCTCATAATTTTCATCTTTAATGCTTAAAGGCAACATTATTATTTATATTTGTATTAAAGCTGAGTTTAGAGATGAAAGGATTAGAGTTGAAACTTTTAATAGATAATGTGATTTTTTTCATCTTCCAGAAAATTAATCAGCAACTCTTATGAAAACCTTGAGTTATTTTATTTTACTTCATTTTTTGGGGCGAGAAAAAAGCCCAATATTTTTAAGATATTTGAAGATGTCACCTCAGGAAACAGAGCATGTTTTCACCATTTTATGGCTTTTTGTAGAACAACAACATTAAACGATGATGCCAATAATCGTTAATTCCAGCTCTTGAAAGCAAATGACCCGGCACATGGATGCATTTATCACCTCATCCATCTTCATTCACTGTCAAAGGAGCACTTTTCACTTCGGGAGGACATGACACATTCTTGGATCTCTGGTTTCCAGCTTTGGAGCGCAGTTGTTCCTCTTCGTGAATACAGGCCGCTGTGGGGCGGATGAATTAAAGCGGTGTTCCCCTTTAAGCGCCTTTCCTGGTCCGAGTCAAAGCAGGTCCCATCACGACAGCGGCCCGCTCTCTCCCAGGTCAGCTGCGTGCTGAACCCCGAGCCTGGCATTCAGTGACAGTTGTTTGGTGGAGTATGCCGTGTATATGATTTGATGGATGTGTTCCTTGTATGATACGTGTTTTTGTATACACTGGACTCTGTGTTTGGCGAGCTCCATCGGCCCGTGAGTAATCTGTTTATACTGTGTGAGTGATACGAACAAGGACATGATTCCTTTGGTGTCCAGCTGCGCATGTAGATGGCCTAGGAGAGCTGCAGCACAAGCATCCTGCTGTTTCTCTTCCAACCGCCTCCCCTGCCCCCCCCTCCCCGTCCCCACTCTGAGTGCCACTACACTCTTTCTCTGTGCGACTAGCCGGGGTCCTGCGAAGCCTCAAGGCGTGCACTGCTCTCCAAAGACATGCTCTCACATGCATCTTTCTACGTCCTGCTGTCCCTCCCACCCGCATCTGCTTTCTGCTCTGCTGCCAAGTGGCTCCTCTGCCGTCGGTGGATCCATTACATTTTGGAGATCTTCCACCCGGCTCCCCTGGGAGCCCACAACATTGTTCCGGGCCCCGGCTCCTGCTACTCCCCAGCATACCACGGACTCCAGCATGTGCCAGGGAAACCCTCTCTCTTTCCATCTGTCTGTGTCCTTCACTGACAACCTTTTTCCTTTCTCTCCTCCTCAGTCTTGGATGTCCAGCACTGTTACCCTTTCCCACAATACGCCTCATGTACGCAATCTTCGCCTTATCCATCACTGTCACTGACCTCGTGTGTGGTTTTTCCAGAATGTCAAAGCAGTGCAGGCCGAACAAAACCAGAGACACATGTTGTGCATGACTGCAGATGGGCACACACAAAAACAAACACAGGAGGGAAAACAAGACACTAACCACATGATCATGGACACCATCGTCATTATAATCTCGTTGAGGATGTTGAAGAACTCGCACATGATCTTCCCTCGCTCGCCCATCCGGCCCATGCATATCCCAAAGGTGATGAAGAAGCCGATCAAGCCTGGAGGAAGACACAAAGCTGCATGTCAGCGCAAACTGGAGGAAAGGACCACAGATCAAAATGCAAAGCAGCAAGCATCAGTGTTTGGGCTCACTGTGTTCGCCAAACCAGTGGCTGTAGAAGTATTCAGATAACTAACTTAAGTAAACTCTGTTTGAATACTCTGCAAGAACAATACCTGCATTAAAACCCTACTTACTGTAAGTAAAAATGTGTAAGGATTATCAAAAGTAAAGGTTAAAGTCCAGTGAAATGTTCCTAGCAGCGTTTTTCTAATTAAAATAAAGGGTACATTTGGTATTTTTCAACCTTTACTCTATTTTTCTATGTTTTTTTTTTGCCCTTGCGATCACAGGAAACAACATTTTTGGAAACTGGTCCAGTATTAGTGAGACTGCTGCATCTGGCAGCTGCTGCAATGCAAACACTGAGGGCATGTTTGTATCATCACTTTACATCCACTAAAAGTGCTTGTTTTTGCCACCTACCATCTCAGATTGTTATTTTGAGTTTCTGAAAACATTATGAAATGAACATCTGCACTGATGGACCTCTCTGTTAAAGAGTAAGATCCTTCTCATATAACAGCTGCCATAAAATTTGGGCAGTTTAACATTATCCACAACTATTTTACTCAAGAAAGATAAATGAATAAATGTAATATGTTTGTCCTCGAGGTGAAACAGAGAGAGGAAACCTTACAGACAACATGTTCCGGAAAGAAATATTTGACATTGTAAAGGGATTATTGGTTTTGAGATCCCTTGTTCACCTTAGCTAGCCTTACTAGGCGACACAGCTGACATCCCTCCTGATAAAAGAAACAAGGTGCGACTCATCAAACTGACCACGATTGCTGGTCATAAATGCATTGTTTTATTGTGGAAAAGTGCCGATCCTCCCCTTGTCTCTATGTGGCTTTAAGAAATCTTGTGGTGCATGGCATCAGAGAAAGATTATGTTCAATCTTAAAGGAAAACCATCTGTTTGATAACTGCTGGTCTGCTTTCAGGAGTTACATGGGAAATATATGAGAGACTGTTCTTGTGGAATTATTACTGTATTTTATTGAATGTTGGAAAATAAGAATTCTGTGTTTTCTCCTTTTTTGCGGGTAAGGTTTTTATTTATTTGAATAAATGAAAAACAGTTTTATCACCTTCAGTTAAACAAAATCCAAAGGCCTGTGGCAAACGTACATATTAATAACATCTGAAATAAATATTTAACAATTATAGCCAAACCATGGGATCATCAGTGTCCCAGCAACACTGTGAGCAAAAAAGTCCCATGACCTCTTAAAGTTTTTGCCTGTGTCTTTGACTCTAGCTAACATCTGTTCACATAATGGCATTTTTTTCCATTGTGAGAAAATTCAATTAAAATGTGTTAAAAAAAAATGATTATCCTTTTATGTTTAACTAGCAACAACTCAAATGTTGCCGTTGCCAAACCCACCAGACTCCATTTAAAACAAAGATTAATTTTTTAGCATGTACAGAGAAAGCATACTTTCACATCTAAGTGGATGAATTAGGGTTTAATTCAACCAAACCAGAGTGATGGTTCGAAAGACAAACCAAGATGGTTTTTGTGAGTTTTTCTTTGTTTCTGTTGACTTTGAATTACTGTGTACAACAGGATCCCCCTCTTTAAAAAGTACTTAGAATACCCATCTAAGCTCGTCAGTGGCACAAACAGGCAGTTTCAATGGATGAACAGTGAAGATGTGAACAAGCCTCAAGTGGTTACATTGCAGCCTGTTTTTCAATTATCGGCTGCAGCGCTCTCACTCAACACTGGACCAATATTAGAACTTGTGGTTCCCATTAGTCACTTAGACACAAAAACACAAGAAAACAAGGCCCCACATTGAAAATCACCACAGCTACCTTTTAAATGCAATGAGCCCCAAACCTTTCAAAGAGGAAAATAATATCAGCTCTGTCACCGACTCACCGAGGACATTCATGCCCCATTTGTACTCCAGTTTCTTCCTGTTCACTAAGACGGGCTCAGTCTGGTTTGTTGCTGCAACCGGCACCTTTTTCAGCACCGTCTGAACCTGGAGGTAGGGGAAGAACCACATTCACATTAATCAGGGGTTCAGGCTGTAATCGAACTGACTTGAACCCTATTCACACAGCAAAGCCCTGATTTTGTAACTCATGTTGTGTGTGAGCAAACAAAAGCTTGGCAGCTGCAGCACAACACACTCGGGTTTTTGTTTAAAGAAAAGGAAAAACAGGGAACAAGAGATTCTCACATAAAGACAACAAAGGGGAAGAAAAGAGACAAGAAGATTGAAAGGGGAAGGACAACTCCTTCCTGCAAAAGCAATTATGTCTTTTATGACTTCAATGAATCCCCGATGAGTACAAACAAAAGAAGCAGTAAAACAGAGATGAAGACAGAAAAGAGAGAGATTTGGAGGATAAAGAAAAAGAGGGAAAAAACAGAGAATACCGCAGGGACAATAAGAAAGAGTCTATAAGCTGGTGCTCAGCAGTGCTCCCTGCTCACCAGCAGATGCCTTACTGTGGTAAATAAGGATGTAGCATTACAGATGTAAAGAGATTAGCAGTAGCAGAAGGGCTGACCCTCACCCAGTGCAACACAGACAACTACTTCTAATCATTCAGACACACACGCAGAGCGCAGAGAAGAGGGGAAAAAACAGGATTTGAACAGAAGTTGCATCAGGATTGAGACCTGGATCATCATTTAAAAATGATCTGTTTGGATAAACAGTTGTGTCAAGATAGTTTTATTTATATAGCCCCTTATCACAAATGACAAATCCTGTCCAACATCAGCCAACTGGCCATTACTGTAACTTCAGTTTTCAGAGGGAAATTATGATCTTATTTTTTCAGTTGGGATTCAAAACAAAGTGGACCATTTCTGATATCTCACTTTTATGTCCCTTTTTTTCAAATATCCGTTTCACTCAACACAGACTTCAAGCACTGATTAACTTAGTTATTCAATAATCTAGAAATTATTTAATGAATTGGTTAGAAGTTTGTCCATATAAAATGGCCCAAAAAAGTTCCTAACTGAGCCAAAAAGTGATATTTTATTTAATTTGGTTTCTTTTGTCTAAACAAGTTTAAAAAAAAACAATGAAATTGCAATGTTGTTAAATGGAAAATATTCTCTTGTGTTTTTTAAGTAAAATTAAAACTTAAGTAAAATGTTATCTTTTTTTAATAAAATAACCAAAAAATCCCAACAAAAAAACAATGTATAGACTCAAACGTAAGTAGTCCCTCTCAGTCATCGCTTACGATCCTTCAGAAGTGAGCGGTAGTGTATATTTCTGCAGAGACTCTGCCCTCTGACTGCATTTTCTTCTTATTTTGCTGTGTTTGGGATGTTCAGAACAACGTGCAGCTGAGTTTGGGGCTTTATAAAAAGACAGCAACCAGGTGCTAGACCGTAAACAGCACGCATCCAAGAGGAGGCTACCAAAATTACGGACACAGCAACAAAAGATGCTGTTTACAAACTGTAACCATCATTCTTTAACCATAAATAGTTACACTTCAAACGTTATACTTCTGGGACAGTACATGGCCAGAGGGCAGCCTTAACCTTTTGGTCTTTTTGTACTTCAAACCCTTTGAGTCAAATCAGGCTTTCACTCACACGTGTAGAAAACATTGTGGACGGAGTTTGAAGGACAACCAGATTCCCCAGAGAATAACCAGCCATTAACAGCTCTTTGTATTCTGTCAGACCCCACAGTTAATATCTGGTACACTTTGACCTTTTCGGGTTCACAACAAAAAGGGGTCTTTTTTAAATTTAGTTTTTAGGCTTTTATGCCTTTAATGATAACGCAGTAATACCTGGTGAGCGAGGTCACAACACACAAAGAGGTTTTTCCAATATTTACTGCAACTTTAAAATATTAAAATTTGATTAATAAAGCCAACCTCACCTCGAGGTACATTTAGCAGCTGTTATGGGGCTTTAGATCAGTGGTTTCCAATTCATCTGCATGTGAATTACCACTTGCAACTCTCCATCACAAGTTGAATACCTTTGAGATGTGAACAGTTGGATAGAAGAGGGATTTTCTCTAAACAGAGTGTTTCTTTTCATGACTGTGTTGACAGCTGAGGAAATAAAACAGTCTATGATATTTCACAAGAAAACAGCAAAGATTGCAGAAAAAAAAGTCCATGTAGCAGTATTTAGATTTCTTCATTTCCTATCAGAGTGTTGGGGAGTAACTACTTGGATGTTATTGTGTTACATAAATAAATACAAAATAAATGTTATCCATTATAGTCAGTGAGAAAAAAATCTGTAATTAAATTACAGTTACAAATGAATTTGTTAGTGATTACAAAGGAGCTTAATCTGTATATATCCTACAAAAGCAAATAGAATATAACATTCATCCTGCTGCTCTGCATCTTCTTGCCTTCTTCTGGCATATTTCAGGACACGGGTCAGCAAAGCCGTTGGGACATATCTGACTGCAACACCATCAAGGGTAGGAGGGCGCACAAAGAGCTATTTCAACATCCAGATAGACTCCATCAGTTGGCAGCATGCACTCAAATTCTGAGCGTTGTGTTTTGACTAAAAATAATGGATGATACTTATTGTGTCATGTTATGGATTTAGCATTACTGGAAACTTAAAATAAAAGTTGAATGCCTGTCTAATAAGACATTTTTCAGTGTATTTAATTAGCATTACTTTAAGACTGAATGATGCATATTTTATCACAGTATTTATAACCTGGTACACCAAGAACTAACGTTGCTGGAAGTAGAAAGCAATGACTGACAGATAACTAACTTAATTCTAAGACCAGCGTTGGCAACAAAACTTGTCCTTTCTGACCTTTGACCCACATCTGTAACATTTCATGCACAACAGACACATTTCAGAGGCAGAGCCTACCTGTTGGAAGCAGGCCTGCACCAGGTTCTCAGGGAAGAGGTTTCTGAGCAGGTCGAGGAAGGCGTCCAGACTGCTGACTTCCTGGTTCTTCGGGGCTGAGCTCGTGCCCGAACCTCCCCTCAGTTTGGGGTTGCCCGGATGGATCCCCAATACCAGGATGACCCCGAGGATGGCAGCGATAACAGTGGTGGACATGTAGTATACCATGGCCCTACTTCCCATCCTGCCACTGGAGCGAGCGTCTAGACCAGCCAGCCCTGAAAGAGACAGATGAGCATCAGTGTTTGGGCTCACCGTGTTCGCCAAACCAGTGGCTGTAGAAGTATTCAGATAACTAACTTAAGTAAACTCTGTTAGAATACTCTGTAAGAGTAATACCTGCATTGAAACCCTACTTAAGTAGTAATGTGTAAGGATTATCAAAAGTAAAGGTTATAGTGCAGTAAAATGTTCCTATCAGTGTTTTTCTAATTTAAATGGTGCTTTTGGATCAAATATTACTGCTGCATTTTACTGCTGTAGATGTTTAAGTTTGCTTATTGCACTCCTTTATATTCTGTTGGGTAGTTTAATGTACAGCAATGAATCATATTCCATAATCATCATATTGTAACATGGCTGTCCTGTGAGAACCATGTATCTAAAAAAAATGTTAATGGTGTCACAAAATGTTCTTGATTAGCTCTCTTCAGCATGTTAAAGGAGCAGTTTGTGACATTTAGAGCATATCTATGATTCAGTGATTGAGCTGGGATTGTCTGCACATGGCTCTCAACATGGAGGCAGCTGAGCTGGTGGCTAGCAGCTAACAGTGCTAACAACAACAACAGTGCTGACAGAGCTAACAGTGTTAATGTGGGGGGAACCGAAGTAGGGGTGATAAGCTTATGTTATCATAGATAACCACCACATGGGCATAGTGCAGAGCGGCGCCGATTAGCTAGCCAGTGGGTTACACAGGGACTCATGTGCACTAACATGCACATGTGGCCACAACGTCTACCAAGACAAAGAACAGAGAAGCTCGGATTACAACACACACAACAGGAGCATGATCTCGGTCATTCACACCATTATTGCACTATATCTTTAGATGGCAAATAGTGTTGTTCTGCTACATTAATGCTCTGAATGTCACATACAGAACTTTTAACTAGCGAACAGTTAACCTGCTGATATCTGCAACATTTGTAATGTTTAGCAGGTTAGCGGAATGTCATTACAGCATGTTAGCATTTCCTCAAAGCACATCTGAAACTGACAGAAACATTTCATTTTAGAGGTATCTTTTAACCACAACTGTGGGAAAAACACTAAATTACTGTCTAAATGAAGAAGCAATGTTCTAAATAAACTGATAATTTTTGAATGTACTAACTTCTAACATGCTAACATGCTGACATTTAGTGTCTCAGTTTGATCTCATGTACAGTTAGTGTGGTAAAACACAAATGTTAAGAAAGATAGTAAAACATATTTACAGTATGTTAGCACTTCACATGCAATTGTGGCACTATTCTTAAAGAACAGGCTGAAAGTTAAACGTTTTAAAGGTATTTCTTCATAAAAAGATGGAACACTTGACTGGTTATTGGTGCTATGAAAGGTCATCAGGATTCATCCTCTGGGGACCATGAATGTCTAATATTTGTAAACATATTTACACTCTAAAAGAAAAAGTCCAACCAGCGAGTGTCTGTGTTTGGATGTGTGTTTAGTGGCACACCTGTGATGAGGCTGGAGATGATGAGAGGCAGGATGAGCATCTTTAGCATCCTCATGAGGATTTCTCCAGGGAAGGAAACCATAGTGAGAGCGGCGTTATCCTTCACCATCATGTACCGCAGCAGCATCCCAAACACCGCTCCCATGACAACACCTGAGGAGAGGAGAGGAGAGGAGAGAAGGCAAATACTGTTAATTTAAAGTTTGAACCTTTGAAACCTGAGCAAATTTGCGTGATTTCCCTCAAAAACATGGGAAGAGGGCAACGAGCAACAAAAGAACTGACCCCCCAAATTAGCACGAAATGAGTAAATAAAAAAAAATTACAAGAAAATTACCTAAAAATCTGTGAAAAAAAAAGAAAAACACAGAAATTACCTGGGTAAAGTGCATACACGGGGGAGAAGGCAATGAACAACAAAATAAGAAATTAGCAAAAAATGTGTAAAAAAAAAAGTACAAGAAAATTACCTAAAAATCAGTAAAAATATGTTTAAAAAACATGGAAAAAGAAAGACAAATATCGGAAAAAGAAAAAAAAACCTTAAGGAAATGACCTGGGAAAAGTGCATAAGTATAATATAACAAATACCATAATAATTCTGTCACATAATTAGTTGAAATTGATGTATTTGGACAAAAATAACTCAATAATTAAAATGATCAAATAGTTGTTTTAAAATTAAAACAATTCCAACAGTGTGTACTTGGTTAACTGGAAAATGGATCCAAATTATCATCCAAATGTGAGAAATATCTGAAACTCTGACCTTGCACTGGCCTTCAGAAACCACATGTTGATAGACCCTCTTGGTCTTTCTAGGTTTTTATTTGGACTCACTGGCCTACTTCTTTTTCCCTCAAAAAGGGCTCTCACATTTTTGAGACCGCTGACTAATGAGAACCGTCTACTGAAATGTAAACGGGTTGAAATTGGGGTTTAATTCTGGGTGACAAATGACCGACTAAAAAAACACATCTCGACATTGCAGGAGCTTTTTTTGGACAAAGAACACAACTATGTAGAAACATACCAAAGTATTTACAGAGGCGGACTGTAGACAACACCAAGCCAAAGTTGTCTCATGGGAAAATGTTGAGTCTGTATATCTTGTGCATGTGTCATTTGCTGTTGCACAAATGGCTGTTTGGAACAATAAAACTGACCTAAAATTTAATTACATTTGGAACGTTAAATCATGTGAACCAAAAGCTGAAATTAGGCTTGTTTTTTTTTTCAAATGTTTCCTAACTTTTATTACGTTTTTAACAACTGCATTTCAGCTTTCACAAGCTGATGGAGATGCTTTGGAGTTTAACTCTATTGGCTTGATTTCTTTCAAAAACAGGCAATGAGCAAGAATATTGTAAAAAGGTACAAAAGGATTAGTGCAAAAGCAAAGGGAAAGAAAATAAAAGAAAAGAAAAGAAAAGAAAAGAAAAGAAAAGAAAAACATAAAATGACCTCAAAAAAGTGCTAAAATAAAATAAAAATAATACATCTAGATAATAATGATATTTTTTCACTAATCTAATTTCAAATATATAATTATAATAATTATGAATACAGTTTTACTTGCTATTTTTCTCTAGTCATTTGATAATTTTGTATTTTTTAAGATAACTTTTAGGTCATTTTCTTGTCACCTTTTAATAATTTTGGGTTTTTTTGGCCGATTTCTGTTTTTGTTTTTCTTTTTTTAAGTTTTTTAAAGAAATCCCATTTTAAAGGTATAAATACTTGTGAAGGGCATCTGAACACTGTGCAAGAAAACTGATGGCTTTTTAAAGGGTTTAACACAGAATAATATAATAAAAGATAGACAGTTTCCATGCCACCAAGGAAACTATAAAAATATGTATTTATTTACAGTTTTCTTGGCCCATGCATACCCATAACAGTGAGTCCAAGCAGCAGGTTGTGGGTGTTGCGGCTGCAGTGGCCTGCATCTTTATACCCAACTTCTGTGTTGTCATCTCGCTGGCTTTCTTCTTTCTCCTTCTTGTTTGTGTTGGACTGGTTTGCTGTTGACTGGTTTGTCATCCTGCCTGTGGAGACAGTGGGAGACATGGGTTTACTGCTGGGAAAATACAGCATCATTCAGCACACGCTGGCCTGCACAGTGCTCAGTGTTGGTTAATGATGCACCCTTGGCTCTTTAACTGATTCATCAGATGTGAAAACTGTGTACTGTTTATAGACTATCTTAACAGATCATTCTTCTCCAATGGCTCATGAGGATTCAAATTGAGGCCCTCCCGGCTGGCTGATTCTTGTTCTTAGAGGGAAGTTAAGAATAACCAGGGCTACCTGCTACTCATTTACTCTCACAACAGGAATGTCTTCTGAGTATTTGGTTTGGGTCCCTAAGGGAAGTAATGAGTGCAGGCAACCCAAACACAGCAGGCAATGGCTAAACAGGACATGAAGAAACAACTCAAGAGATGTAATCTGTAATCATCCTGTAAATGGAAACTGCCAGAATCTAAATACGACACAGTTGCAGATAAAAGAAGAGATAAAGCTGATGAGTGCGGTAAAGAATGAGTCAGTCAGGAGCCGTGAGATGTGGCCCCTGGTTGTCTAACCATCTGTGACTGACAGGTCTGAGTGGAAGTTACTTATTGAGGTAGTCCATAATGGAAGAGTTCAGGAAAGAACAATAGTCTACAGCCTTGCTAGAAGCTGTGGGAACGGTGTGCTTGGAGCCAGCAAGTGCCTTAAATTAAATGCTAAGGTATGTCTAATGTGTTCTTAGTTTTGACGATAACGTACAGCGAGCAGATTGTTGGGGGGGAGGGTATTTCGCAATAATGACCTACCCACTGTACATTATCCCACTTATTACACTGCCACTTAAAAAAATAAATCCATAATTTGACATAAAATATTAATTTAAAAATGATTTTATTGCTTCTGCTGAGCATATATGATCAGAGCTTTCTCCAAAAACAAACTACATTAGCCATAATTGACCAATAAAAATCGTGTAATATAACGTTTGCTTTATAAACTACTCATAAACTCAAAGTGGCGCTACAGAAAAGTCAGAGGATAACCAAAGTTATTACAATTCATGCTGAGGGGTTTGTACTATATATTAAGGCCATGCACCAAATTTTCATTCATCCATTAGTTGCTCCGGCATTTCAGCCAGAACTACAAATGAGAATTCATCGTGTGGGAAAAATCTGTATATTTTACACACCTAATTTGTAGATGTTGAGATATTTCACTAAATATGCGAAAAATTTGACCTTAGGACATCCTCTGGGCAACATGAATAACTGTTCCAATTTCACAGCAATCCAATCCAATAGTTGTTGAGACATTTCACTAAAAACCCCAAATACCAACATCATAGCACAAGACAGCCTGGTCTCATTCCCAAGCCATCAAAAAACGCCAGCCTGGTCAGTGGCCCTCTTTGTCTGATACGGCTGCACAATACACCCTTTAGCATCTGCATGAGACAAACTGGACTTTCAACCAACTCCAAGGTAAACCCATCTATGTCATTAGATGGTCAGAACAACTGACGTCACATGACAAACGTCAAGCACAGTCTTTTCCTAATCAAACAAATCCATCTTGATGCCTAAATCTAATCAAAAAACCCTTCTGCGTCAAGATGCTATGCAAAAGGCTTCCCAGGGTGTAATTATAGTGACGCTGGGGATGTCTTCCAAAGCGTCAAAATATAAAGAGTTGGGATGGGATTGCGTTGTGCTGGATGAAAAGTCAGAGGATCACCAGAGTCATTAAGATTTCTCCTCTGGGGATCATAAATGTTTTGAAAAAAAGGTCACGACAATACATCCAGTAAAAGGTGAGACATTTTGGTCTGGACCAAAGTGGTGGACCGACCAACTAGCACTGCCATGCTTAAAGCTACAGCACTAGCATTCCTTAAAAGGATAATCAAGCAATGATAAAATTCAAGTATGATGTCCGTCCATATGTATTTCAGCAGTATGAGTAATCAGAAAGAATGCAGCTGCATGAAGAAAAAAACATATGTAACATCAACACTATTGTACTTATGGAAGTTCACATCTATTATTTCAAACAGTCCCCCTAAAGAAACTTCACAGCTTTCAAATGAATACCTGACAACTGTTAATTATGATCCGTCAAAGTCTATTTTAGCTCCTGTGAGTCAACACAGGATTATTATGAAGCTATCAAATTTTCCTCCAGGGCAGAGTCATCACCTCCAACACCAAAGAAAGACTCAACCAGAAAGAATGAGTCTACTGTCCAATAACACTACACATTTCTACTCAACAGAGACCACCATCTCTCAACATTAATCCTATATAAACACATCTTGAGAGCAGCACACCCATGCCAAATCCTTGTCAGAAGTATGAATGTCACATTTACAAACAGTCTGACTCAGTGAGACAATTGCAATCAGACATGATTATAATCCATCAGCTAAGCCTATGGCATTTTTCCGCAGCAGTAGGGATACAGTTGCAGACTGAAGTACAGTTAACAAGAGGGAGCACAAAAAAATGTTACCTACTAGTTGGTTTGCTCTCACGCTTTCACCTCCACTCTCTGGCCATATCTCTGCCCCTTTTCTAGTCCCTGCAAGAGTCGCCAGTCCAGGCATAAAGTCGGATTGCCAGTGTGATCTGAAATTGTATATTTTGGGGGCGGAGAATGTCCTGCTAAGTTTCAATTGCAAAGATATAATCCTCGGTCAACAGAGTACGGAGGAGAGGAGGGGGGAGGGTGTTCCACTTGTTCCACTGTTGTAGTCTTCACAAATCCTCTTTTCAATCCTTATGTCATTCTTAGTATGAACATTGTTTGGTCAATCACATACGCTTCAGTTTTATAGCTGCCTAATAGGGGGTGGGGTGGGGTGGGGAACTCATCCTCCCAGCCTTTTTATTGAACAATGAACTCATGGGCAAGGTCGCAAGAGTTTGCCTTAATCATCAGATTTCCAGGTTTGTTGTTTTTTTTAAATCACTGAAGGGATTAGACCTTTTTTCTATAGGTTTATAAGGTTCTATAACCTTGTTGGGTAAATGATGTCCTGACTCAACAAAAATTAAGAGGTCGTCAAACTGTGACAAAGGCTGGTTTGCTTTGTTTTGGACAAACCTTTTAGTTTTTCCCTTGAATACAAAAAGAAAGTAAGAATAAGGATGATTGTCATCCTCTGTGGCAGTGAAAGCTGGATATTAAAGCTTCGCTTCCTGAGCAGGTCAAATGGAGGCCCTGAAGTAATGAAGCAACAGCATGTGTCTTGCAAGGAGGGCGGCGCTGAGTATAAGCTGCAAGGACATACTCAAGGACCTGAAGCTGCTCTGCAAATCTGTCTTCCTTCCCCAACAGACAGATTATTTTCCTGCTCCAGGAAATGTCAGAGCAACCTCGAGATGAAACTTAGCTGGCTTCTAGGAACCAGCTCTTACTGGGCTGTCCTGGTGGTTCTGTTTGACTGAGAAAACAGAAACTATTTACAGCCTTGTAGAGTTGAATTTGACTCCTAAGTTTTTAATGTCTTGTCCTGAAAAGTACTTAACAAAGTACATTTTATAGGAACACAGGAAACAGACGCTGATCAGAGTATCAAGGAAACAGCCAGGAGAGAAATGACTGGCCGTAGACACGCCTGTTACATCACATTACAGCTTAGCATCCCTAATAAAACACAGCAATTCAAGTCAGCGGGTTCAGTCTCTTTGGTCAGGCAGTTTACAGTAAATCCTGGATTTCGTAGCAACATGACACAGGTATTACAACTCTGCCAGGTAGGCTGTAGACCAGGAGGCATTCCCCTTTGAAGGGAAGCCTAGTCTTTAAGAGACAGCTGTTGGTGATGAGCGATGAAGAGACTTCAAAGTGAGTCGAGCTAAGAGCAAAGACACGAGGAAGTAACTCCTGCTGGTTTGGTGGTGATGGCTGTTTACATGCCCTCATGGGCCAGATACAGACAGAGAGTCTCTCACAGTGACTGTCTAAGTGAAGCAGACTGGATAAACATCAGGGTCTTCAATGTAAATACTCTCATGATCCATCAGATGTGAGATGGTGACCTATGCAGTGCGTGATAACCATCACAATCAGTCTCCACATACAGTCATGTACTTACGACACATCTTCTTAATCGTCATGGTTTCCAGTACAACGGGCCTCCAATGACAGAATGAATAAATCTCCCGAAGGGGCAGGCTTTGATTACTGAAAATGAGCCCAGGCTGTTGAAGACGAAGGTGCACATACCATCAGAGCAGCACACGGTAACTACCTCAGCACTCGCTTCAGTCCGGCTGTCTCCGGCTTGTCAGTGTTAACTCCAGTCTACTTAAATCCACATTAATGATCCAGCAGGGTCACCAGCCAATCGCTGATGTTGAGTCAAGGGATCAAACAGATGCACGTTGGCTATACATAAAGTTATACCTCCTCCCCTCCCTCTAAATCTGTCTGCCTGCCTCTGATCTCAACGTAGACATTACAGCAAGTTTCAAAAGCAGGAATGCTGGAAATCAACATAAGAACATGAATGAGGTTTGAATGACTGTATGTACTCTGTTGCTTTGTCTATATATAGCTACAACAATTAATATATATATATTTGGTCTGTTGTTTCCTTCAGTGTTTGATCTAGTCCTTACTTATGTCATGCATCAGGATAATATATCTACTTTTAAACAACGGCATGCAATTATTTTTAATGACAGTTTCAGTCATTTTGAAGGAAAAAAAGGGAAAGCATGCCAAACATCCTCTGTTTCCAGCTTTTCATGTCAGATGATTAACTGCTCGTCTTTGTCGTATATATCATCGTAAACTGAATATCGTTGGGTTTTGGATGTTTGGTTGAACAAAACAAGACATTTCAAAGAAGTCATTGGGCTCGTGGGAGTTTTGTTGAACATTTTTCACTTTTTTCATTTTACAGAGTAAGCGATTTATTGATGAAAATTATTGTTTTTTCACATTAAAAAATGCAGCTTAGCCACTATTAGAGAGCATGGCATTAGTAGAACTTAAACATCTAAATGGCATACAAATCTTGACTTTATTGATTTCATCGAGGTTACTATATATGATATGATGCGTGTGTGTGCGTGCACACATGTGCATTCTGTAAACACAGTGGATTGAAATGTATTGTTTAAAAGGTATCCGTGTGTGTGTGTGTGTGTGTGTGTGTGTGTGTGTGTGTGTGTGTGTACTTGCTTGTAACTGTGTGTGGATGGATGTCTGTGTGTCTCAGAGGATTATTTCCAATGGTTGATTGTTTGGTGTGAGCTTTGCAAAGGGATCGAGATATAATCCCCCCACCCCCCCACCCCTCCATCCTCTCCTTGTTCAGCAGAGGGAGATGAGGACGGTCACTACAGCAGTACAACGTTGCATTACAGCACACCCACATGTCAAACATACATATAGCTTTAGGCGTTAATCCATGAGAATTTAGGTATGTGGTTCTCTTGACAAAAACCGTATCAGAATGCAATATGGTGAAATTAATGCAGTTTCCCATTCTGCACCAATATGAACTGAGGTACGCACTGATAGACACAAACTTTGGAAATTCGAATTCTATTTTAGAAATGAACAATTCACAAAAAATGTTTTACATTTTCTCTTCTGGAAGTGTGTCTTATTACAATTTCAGCATGCATGAAATAGTCTTTTACTTTTAACCTTTGCCATGATTATTTACCAACATGCTGCTGTCTCCACTTCACTGTGTGGTGTGAATAGGGTTGGGTTCCTCTAACAAGTTCCTTACAGATCAGGTTCCACGTCGGTAAAATCTTCCTTGGAGACAAAAAAATCTTTTGGCAAATCTGCTCTCTTGCAACAAGCAATTAGGTAATCCTTAAGCTAAAGAGGAAACATGGAACCTATAACCGAAGCTGAGTTTGGGTACTTTAAGTGTGTCAGAAGTTATTTTATAAACTGCATGCATATCGATGATGCAGAGTGTGAGATAGGATTGTCTGCGCATGGCTGTCAACATGGAGGTGACTGTGTGCGTGTGTGTGTAAAGACACAATGACAATGACTACCCACCACAGATCAGGATTGCATTATCAGTGGTGACTACAACTACAAAGCGCAGTGCAGAGCGTTGGCGCATAGTGGAAGTGAAAGGACTCACATGCTGTAACATGCACACGCGAACAACAACAAACAGAAGCTCAGACTTCAACACACAAAGAGGGAGCATGACTTCATTCTCTGCTCAGAAAGCCAATACTCCACTATATCTTTAATAGTTGTTCAGCAAAATTGGCATAGTTGTTTAAATATTGCATTTCAAGTAAATTCTTCTACAAAGTTCTTAAAAAGTGATAACAGCTAAAGCACTGTTTGATAAGGCATTTGAAAGATTCAGATTTAATAATTGGAATTTCAGATTCTATCTAAATGCTGTCAAATGCCAAACCTTGTGTTGCAGGAAGGTGCTACTTTGATTGGTTGTGGGTTTGGCTAGAGTATACAGCATGCAAACAGCTAACAGTACTAATACTGATACAAGTTGAATTGGTTGGATTCCAACCCTTCATATCACTATTACACATGAATAATCTCTTCTTACAGACACACATATTCTATGTAATTATCATCAATAATGGTACGCTCTCTCTCTCTCTCTCTCTCTCTCTCTCTCTCTCTCTCTCACACACACACACACACACACACACACACACACACACCTAATTCCTTCGACATATGCACAGCTTCCATCAAACACGTGTCTAATGCATGGCTTTAACAGATCTCTGCAGCAGGACGGTCTGTGATGCGTATTAACCCTCTCTGTGAAGGTCAGACTCAATCAGATGAGGACTCCACTCAGTCCATTAGTGGTTGGACGCGACAACATGAGTCAATATGTGTCCTCACTTGGCATGTTTTAATGCCTTATGAGGTATTTCCTTCTGACTTTTGACTAAAAACAGTAAAAAACAGATCACATAACTTGTAGTGTAACTATAATGGTTTCCTGTTTGTTCTTGGAATACTGATTTTATTAGTTTGACTAGCAAGTGTTTCATGTTTCTGAGGCGTCTGTCCTTGGGTGTCGATATATCAAAATATTGCAGAGCCCTATTTTCATGATTAATAAAACGTTTACTATTTTTGATATTTATCATATTCTATACAAGATCCTATTTTGTCTGATCAACAGTTCAAAACCCAAAGAGATTCATTTTAAAATGATATAATAATGTCAAAAAGAAAACCCTGACATTTGAGAAGCAGATAAATGACTTAAACAATTAATTATCAGGACCTTTTTGGTTAATTTTATGTTGTTTAACTATGGGCACTTTGAGACACAACACATTTTGAGCTGCACTTGCTGCTGAGTTCAGCTCAAATCTGACTAGATGCTCAAGAAAGTCGCAGAGCACAGTGCAAAATAGGCAGACTTTTCAAAACTTCTATCTACGCCATTTTGTTGTTGTCAGCAAATAATATTTTGAGAAAATGATACCTCCTTATGTCAGAGAGGAAACTTTAGAGCTATCAACAAGGAGCACTTTGTCAACCATATAACAAACCTATGCTGTGTTTATCATGTTGGCAACAAACTCTGCCTACCTACAAGTTCCCTGTTAAAACACACCTAATATGCCCGCTTAGCTGGAAACATGTTTCCAAGACAGGGCTCCCCTCCCGAGGTATGAATACAAGAGAAAACTTGTGTTGTTCAGTTCAGTTAATTCAGACACACAATATTATTTTTTCCTCCACTTTGAGTTCTGTGCCTGGCTCGCTGCCTCGTTTCTATTGGCCAGTTACCAGAAAAAAATGTTGGCATTGAGCGTTTCTGCAAACCAAAGATATGTTACATTTGCATGTTATTATGAAGCAGATACATGGACACTACATTTCAACAACCCTGTGGTGGACGTGTGGTAAGGTTTAGGGAACAGAAACCACTTGGTTATAGGAAAAGACCATGTTTTGGCTTAAAAAAAAACACCCATATTGAGGGCACTGGAGAAGCAGCAATGTCTTGGTGAAAAACAATTACTTTTCGTGCCACTACCCAACAAACAGGTCGCTGCAAAACACCCACAATTGGCACCTAAAAAGCTGATGGGAAAACACAGGCAATCGCTACAAAATACCCACGACTGGAGCCTTAAAAGCTGATGGAAACAGAAAAGACTCGCTAAAACACAACTAGTATTGTTGTTTGTTGGTTTCATACAGCGGTCTGCAGCTTGGCAGCTGTCTTGCTAAGATGACAGGCTAGGACACCATCCTCTCCACCTCCTGATGACAAAGTCAGCTCATATATTAAGTCACAGACAAATATTAGTTTGCAGAAATGTACAATGCCAACTCTAAGTGCTATATATCATAAGCAACTGGACTTGCTTGGGTTTCTTGAGGACGTTTCACCTCTCATCCGAGAGACTCAGTTCTGTACTGAGGAAGCTTCCCGAATGAGAGGTGAAACGTCTTCAAGAAACTCAAGCAAGTCCAGTTACCTACGATATATAGCACCACGACCTAGATGAATGAGAATCTTTGCCATTTATAATGCCCACATTTTCTTCCAACAGATGAACTTCATGCCCAAGTTCAAGCTAGTTGAATCCAAGCTGTGTGCTCGATGCAGCAAAGAGCTGTCGTGGCGCAGTAAAAGCCATGGGAAATAATAGGTTGCATTATTGTGTTGTGCCAGGAAGGGATTCAAATTAATTAATCAACTTTCAATTTAGCACTAAATATCTGAATAGAAATGGAGAGGAAGATGCAGCCAGAGACCTTTGCGGGAAAGATTTGTGTCAGTGGTTGAGCCCTAAAGTCCAAAACCCAAAGATATTCAATTTACAACGATATGAAAGAGGTAAAAGTAAAAAAAAATCATCACATGTGACAAGCTATAAGTCAAATTTCGGGCACTTTTACTTCATAAATGAACTAATCGATAAACTGACTAAAATGTTTAAGCACTAAAAGATGTCTGGCAAGAAATAGAGAGGAAGACACAGCCAGAAACAGTCAGGGAAAACATTTGGGAGTGTGTGTTTGTGTGTGTGTGTGTGTGTGTGTGTGTGTGTGTGTGTGTGTGTGTGTGTGTGTGTGTGTGATTATCAGTATTTGAGATTGGGTGGACACGACAGAGTGTGAGTGAGAGAAAACACTTGAGCTTGTATGTGTGTGATTTACTCTGCATCTGTGTGTGTCCACATGTCAGGCACACGCCCTCCTCCCTCCATCCTCTCTTGTCTCTCTCTCTCTCTTGGACGATAATCTGAGTGTATTAATCTGTTGTTTGAACTCCTTAAGCACAGACTGTCTATCACATCTGCTCTCTTCACCCTGGCAAAGCTCTGCTATTTATACATTTTCTCTTTCTCTTGCCTCCCTTTCTTTTCTCCGCTTCTTTCCTTTTTGATCTGCCAGCGCAATTTCTCCCATCGTGCCTCTCTCTCTCCAGCAGGACTGAATTTCACACAGCTAACTCCCTCCGCACTGCAAATCCATCCTCTCATTTGGCCAACAGACGCTTTGGAAACTCCTTAAAGTAGACAGCGTGCCGAAACAATGCTGATAACTGATAAGATAACACAGGTCCCCACATGCTCAAACAGCAGATTTAAAAACTAAAAAACAACTTGACAAAATCAGCAACACTAACTAAACACTCATTCAAAACGGCTGCAAACAAACATGTCTCCAAGGCAATAATCACAAATGACTGATCCCCAAACAACCAAACCGACACCAAACAAATCAAAGCCATGCTGTCAACACGCCACGAGTCAGCTGTGAATGAATGGGAGCGTGCTGACATCCAGGAGGGGACCGAGCTTACCTGCTGTGTGTCGCTGTCTCCCATCCGACAAGAGCGAGGCATCGGGAGAGGCTCGGAAGAGAGGAGGGATGTGGAGATGAAGAGGGAGAGGGGACGGGAGGTGAAGTCACAGTCTGCGTCATCTGAGAAAATTTGCAGATTAATACAACAGCTTGGTGCTCAGAGCCCCCCCAACCCCATCTCACCCTCGCTCTCCTCCTGTCCCCTCCCTCCCTTCTCTCTCCCACATTCACTCACTTCCTTTCCATCACAGGATTGCCTCATTTAAACTGTTTGTTGGCAGTGACAGGAGACAAATAAGAAAACTAGTCTCACATTATTTTGCATTTGTTTGCAGAGACTATCCTCTCAACAGGGAGGGAGTTTGGGAAATCCAACCTGCTAGCAGATACGATGATGGTGGTGATGGAGGGGTCAGGATTACCCTCCCTTCCACAGGAGGGCGCTATGACTCTGCACTGAGAGGAGATCTCTACACAGTAGCCTCCCTCCGAGGGATCCTTTGACAGATATCAGTGTCACTCAGTGAGGCCTCAAAGTGCACGGAGGCCCGTGGGTGGAGCTGCTACATACTGTACATACAAGGTTCAAGCTCTTTTCCATGAACCATGACACTTTATCAATACACAGAATCCGAAATAAACCATGGTAGAAGTCGAGGAGTTTCAGGTTTGTCATACCGGAGACACATGGTGCTGCTGCAGGGGAATGTGGGCCTAGGACTGGGACTTTATGAGCGGACCAGGATTGATTTATGGGTGCAGCCTCTCAGCTGTCAAATACAGTGTTGTAAAATGACGTGACTATGCAGACATCTGACAGTCTGACTCCGTGAAGTCTTAAAATCCAAACTTAAAACTCATCTTTTCACCTCAGTTAGTTGCTTATTTTTTCATTTCTTCAGCCCGCGTACCTGTTCAGTCCCACTGAATCTCTCTGGCCTCATTCTTACGGTCCATGTTCATCCTGTTAATGAGAATACCGTGATGAGCTTCATCTGTGCCTCATTCCAGATGTTTGGATCACGATCTTCATCCACCAGGAAATTCAGCCTCTCCTCTTCTCTCTCTTTTTTTGTATTTCATTTCTGCTAACCATGTGAACGGTTTGCTTCAGCTTTGTCTCTTGTGTGTTTGTGTGTTAGTCTCCATGGTGGAAAAAAGGTTGTGTGGTCCAGGTCTTATCTGTTTGGTGACACCTGGAAGCCGCTCGACTTCCTCCCTGATCCACATTCTTCATATATGTCGTCATCCCGATTGTCTATACCGTTGGTCTCTTCTGTGTAAACATCTATTGAATGTCTGGCCATCCAGGTAGAGGAATTCCTCCTCAGTTGCTCTTCCTAAGAGTAAAGGTTTTTATTCCCCTTACATTCCACTACATGACATCAATATGCAAACACTCCTTGGTATGAAACCCACACAGCCTCTTCCTTATTGACATGGCAGATACATGCAAACTGGATGATCTGATCTAAAAATCGATCACGAAGTCATAATAAACTGTCATGATAATGACAATCATTCTAAAATAAAGTATGTATGATATATTTGTACTTGATATTAGCAGTCTTGTGTGAACTCACGTCTGAACAGACAAAAATGTTCACTTCTAACATGGTCTGTGGGCTGATCAGGTGGTTGAACTTCTGGCTTTGTGTTATAGGGTGCTGAGTCTATTCTAACTTTCGTAACATGGGGTTCAGACAATGCATTTAGCACATATTTAGTTCAGTAACGCCCCAGACACACTGCATGCGTGAGCAGTGCATGACACGGCTACCTCGCCAAACTGCTGCGGCTCACATTTGCAGAGTTCATACAGACAGAGTTGTTGCTGCAGAGCTGCCTGCTGCCTGCTGCCATGACTGCTGTGTGTCCACAATTAAAAGCCAATACTGCACTCATTTATGGAGCCATGCAAGCCACCGCGTTGTCAACAATACAGTCATGCATTATTTTATAATTAAAAGCTTTGTGTTTACAACTAAAGTTTACTGTCTACAGAAAAGTTGTCAATGGGCTTTTACTTAGAAACAGAAACAAGAAAAGTTGAGTTATAAAAAATAAGTATTTATATGTCTGTGACAAACAAACACATTGAAACGGTTGTAAAAGGTGGTATAATGTTAATATAAGCATCACAAGACTATTATCACTGTCTATTTTTACTAAAAAACGGTGCACATCATGCGGAAAGTATCCGCAAGTGTCCTTTGCTTTGAATGTTCCACAGCTGAGCAGCAGCCACGTCGCGCCAGAGCAGCGCTGCTCACATGGGCAGTGTTGACCTTAGACCATTTACAAAGGAACACTTTACTTTTCCTGTTTATCATTAATCATTTAATTTATATTGTGTCATTCATTATCTGCCTATTATACACCAGCATCCACTAATGGGTGACTGACAGGAGTTATAATACTTGACACATACGTTAATAAACTCTTTTATCTGCTTATAAACACATTATAGGCTACTGTGTTATAAGCTGTTTTTTAAAATGTTTGTATAGTGCTTAAAAATTATAAATAGGGGGATTAAAAGTAAAGTCATGCATTAACTGACTTATTATCCAACTCAACACTAACAAACAAACATGCACACAGACATAGAACATTTCAAACATCCATGCACAAGCAGAGCCACACGCACTGTAACACACATACACAGACAGTCCCACAGGAGTGACAGATGGAGAGGGGCAGGACGGGAACAGGGGCTTGTACAATTGGGCCGGTGCCTCCATTGTGCAGTAGGTGCGCTGTAAGTCTATCCTCTACTAATTGCCAGAGCAGTTCAAACACAAAGTCTGCCTCTGAAATCCAATCTTGTGGGGTGTTGTACAGTGAGAAAAGTTTACAATGTGTAACATTTTTCTTCTGGCAAGAAAAGGGACAAAACATGGCTTATGGAGCAGGGGGGTGAAGGGATTTGGAGGAGAGGGGGGAGAGAGTGTGCACAGCGGGGCGTATAAGTGCAAAAACGCAAAACACAGAGAGGTGTGGATTGTGTTGGCGAGAAGGCAAAAGAAGACGTCACTGTAAATAGATCATTCACTATTTAGACTGCATGTCTAATCCAGGGGGGGGGGGGCATCCAGACTACAGCGGCACTGTGGCAAGTGAATGAAAGTGTAGCCGCTGTAGGTGACACTGTAAGGAGACACTGAGGAGGGACAGATAAGGAGGCGAGGACGAGTGATTGAGAGGTGATCTGTGGAAAGAGGGAAAGCGAGGTGCTGTAAGAGGAGAGGGGACTGGCTGGGGCAGACGATGTAAACAAGACGAGCAGAGTGTGTGCGCTGGGCAACGGCTGCATGGCGGCGTCAGAAGCATAAACTGACAGTGACCCGGCTTCTACTCCGACACCACACGTAGCAGAAAATCTAAACAGACAGACTTGGATTGGGGGGCAGACTGCTAATGCAACAATGCAGCGCCAGTCTGTATTCTGCACCCATTCCAACCTGTTTCTCATTAAGCATTAAACAGAAATAACCCAACTAAGTCCTTCATTCCCCTTAATGAGGGTTTGCAGCTCCAATGCTCTCATATTCCCTCTCCCTCCCAATCTGTTTCCCCAAGGTGAACATTCCATACACTAATTTCAGTTTCATGCAGGAAAGACTTGTAGGCGCATGTGTTGTTTGTTTGTCAGAGTGAACGTGTGTGTGTGTGTGTGTGTGTGTGTGCATACTTTTACTTCCACATATGCATGTACGTGTGGTCTGGCTCCAGACCCTGTCACTCATCCTCTTTGACCTTTAGTAAGCTGTGAAATTTAATTTCAGGCTTGGGTTGCTTTTTTTTCTGAAAATCCTACACCTGTGCCAAATATGTCTGTGGGGAAGTTGGACAGCAGCTAAAGCGCTGCAGCCAGGGATGTCTAAGACAGACTGTGAGCCAGACAGACAGACAGACAGGAGGTGATGTAATCATCAGAGTCTGACCTCCTCCCGTGAATGACCTCACCTTTGACCCTTTACCTCTTTGCCACCACGGCTGCCGACTGGGGCATTTCCAGGAGGCTTCGGCTAATTGGGTCAGATTGCGCAGAGAGGAGCATTACGCCTGAAATTGGAAACACATGCAGCTATACCTCCATGTGTATGTGTGTGTGGTGATGGCAGCGATGGTGGTGCAGCTCTTACTGGGGAGAATTTTGGGTTACGGGAGGAGGAAGAGGCTGTGGGTGAATGATGAAAGGAACAATGAAGGACTGAAAATGTAAAAACTAATCAGCCAGGGAGATTCAAAGTGTGCGACGACAGAAGAGGACATGATGAAGGACTGACACCGGGCACCCCGGGGAGGTCGAGGATTTGTAATTGAGGTCTGACGTCTGACTCAGTTGCGGACAGACAGACTGTTAGCCTCGCCCTGACAGCTTAGCTATTTGCAATAATTGCCATAATCGCTACCTTCCAATTACGCTCAGATCCGAGTTTCAAATAAAGGAGGATGTCGAAAGCGATCGGTTGATGTGTGGTGGCGCTGCGTGTGGGAAAGATTTCATCGAAGGTAGTGAAAGTGACATCTGGAAACGAGAATCGGTTGAAGATGTCAGGATGAAAAAAGGTGGATCATGAGCGGGAAAAAATGACTGTGGTGAAACTGATATCCCCGCTATGAGACGCAGTGAGTGATGTTACCGGAGGCCTTCTGAGTTCCTCGTGTACGAGGCAGGAGCAGTAAAAGGATCAGTTTTGTTTTTGTGGGGCTTTAATAACAGTCTGATAATCTGTTTGGGTCATGAAAAATGTTGTTTGTCGAAAACACAAATCCCAATGGAACAACAGAAAATCGCTGTTGGGTATTGTGTTATTCGGCCACATTATTGTGACCTAACTTTAAGGGCTTTCGGTGACTTGCGGATTTAGGAAATGACAGTATGATGGAAAACATGTTCTGTGAATGAACCTTAAAAACACCTCTATATCTCCTCCATTGTGAAATGGTTCTGCATGTCTGAATGTGTGTGTTTGTGTGTTTTCAAAAGACAGCAAAAGGACATTTGCGCGTCCCTGCCCTTTCAATTGTCATCGTTATTTGACCTCCACTCAGTCCACACTCAGCTAACAACTTTCCCTTGCTCTCTCTCTCCGACTCCAACTCTCGCTGATGCACCCCGAGGCGGAAATATCTAAGTGCACGCAGGGCAAGTTCAGACAAAGAAGGAGATTGAGAGAATGGTGGGAGGGTTGCGAGGATTTCGAGTGACTGACACTAAATGCCAAGAGGGAGGAACGCCGCAAGGGAGACACCACGCAGTATGTCTGTGTCATAATGGTAAAGAGAAGCTGGTGGAGGATTTTCCAAAATATACATGCAGAGCTTCTATATGTTGGGTTTGGTTAAGAGAAACAGGGGGAATTGAGACAGACAGAGCGTGTATGTGTACGTGCCATCGTGTGTGTTTGCGCAATCAGTCAACGGGTGCAAGTACATCAACGCTCCCTTCCATCTGAGGGTATTGACAGTGTTAAATGTCTCCGTCCCTGAGTGAAGACTGCACTTTAGTCCGCCTCTCTATACAGAAGTGACCCGTTTTAGCGGCTTTGAGTTTGAAAAACCTCTTTTCATGATCCCCCTTCTCTTTCTGTGTCTCCTCTCCGGTCCCTATCTCTCCCATCCCCAAACTCTTTCATGAGCAGTCTCTCAGGGGCAGGGTTGTAACATAACCCTCCCCTCTTTTGTCTCCATTCTTTTCCTTATCCTTTCATCTTTTTAAACATTCAGGGGGAAAGGGGTTTGGTGAGATGGAAACCACTACTTGGTAAAGGAAAGAAAGAGATAGCATGTGAGAGAGGGGGAGGAAGGAGGAGTGGGGAGGCAGAGTCTCCCCCCTCCTCTGCTCATCCGCCAATTTATGGCTCTCCTTTTCAACAAGGCCATTCAAGGTGGGGAGGCTCAGTGGACGCGCTGTTCTCGCGGGTCAATAGCACTGAACCCTCGTCTGGTTTGTGTGGGGACGACTTATCTGCTCAGAGGACCCGTTGAACTGTCTGTCGGCCTGTGTGTCCCCCACAGACTTCCATTGTGTCTCTACTGGGCCTTCGCCGATTTCCCCAAAAGACCCGTGAGTGGACAGGGCAGCCAGTCACCAGCTCCTGTTTCCATCCTTTCAACTTTACAGGAAGCCGCCTGCATTCAAACAAACAACATATACAGGGAAATTATGTTTAATTACACTGAAAAACTGCAGCATTTAACTGTGAACATTCATGAAAATTTTAAATAAAAACAGCTGCGTTAAAGGAAAACTTCACCCCCCCAAATGATTATTTGTAAATCACTTACTCACCCCGTGTTATGCAGTATTTGTTTTATCTCGCATGCCTCCATGGTGAACGAAGAATCCAAACAAAGACAAACATTCTTGATGAATTGAAGCAAAAGGTGTCTGTGTTTAACAACAGCAAAACTATATCTAAAAATCATTTTACAAACTTTGACACAACTCCTGCAGTTTAATCCAAGTCTCATTTACCCAGTCGTATGCTCAGTACGTCTTAAACACATGCATTGTGGCTAAAACTCTAAAACGAAGTATTGCACTGTGCTGTTTATGTGGAAGTGTTTGAAATGTTACAGTTTTAGTGAAAATGCATGTGTTTGTGAAGCACAGAGCATATGACTGGATAAGTAAGACTTGGATTATACTGCAGGAGTTGTGTAAACATTTATAAACAGATGTTTTGATATAGTTTTGCTGTTATTAAACCCAACTTTTACTTGAGCCTTTCAAGAATGTTTACCATTTTTTGATTCTTTGTTGACTGCAGAGACGTGAGAAAAATTTCGTTTTCTCTCTAAAATTAACATAACCCATGGTGAGTAATGGACATACAAATGATAAAATAGGGGATAAAATATTCCTTCAAGGAGAAATATATACAGAACTTACATTTACAATGTCAGACATTATTACACTGAAAATACACATCCATTCACTGCATTTGCACAATCATCTTATTTTGTTGCTATAATAAAAAAAAAATGACAAATGCATTAGTGGATCAAGGAATAAATGTGCCAGATTGTTTTTCATTCAAGTAATGTGTGTTGCAATACTTTCAAACATCCCCAGATTTGGAGGCACACCAAAAACTAATCACCTGTTTCTTTGCCCGCGGCATCAATAAATATTTTCACTTTTTACAAGGAAGTAACTTTCAGTTACCTTTATGATAAATAATAAAAATCTGTCTACGTCTGAGACCACACAAGAACGAAGGACACCAATGTTGAAGGTAAATGCTTCATACACCACTTAAAACAGCCGGCAGGATGTTCACCATACAATGAATGTTGCTTATGAATATAATTTTTAGAAGACTAAGAATGGTTATAAATAAGAGGATATTCCAGGATTCAGTTTTTATAAAACAGCTGGTTGGGGTGATGTAGGTCTGGGCTGGGACTCAGGGAAACCCATGCTTAACATTACCCAGGACCCCCAAATTTGTATGTCCACCCCTGTTAAAACGCATGTATGGGATTTAGGAATGTGAATTATTTCCATACTGAACATTGTATCTGTGGTGTCTGTGCTTCTTCTGTATTTTCACTTTTGCAAACCACTACGTTTTGGAAACAGTGTCAAGAAAATATGTAAGCACTAATTACAGCCAATGAGGTCATCAAGATCCAAATGATCCCATCCAAGTGTTGCACTTCAGCAAGACACTCACCTGCCAAATAGCCAGGCACATACCCAAGAAAAAAAAAATCTGGTGCAAGCAAACAGGAAGCAATCTGAAACTCGGATTTGGCATTAAAACATAAAGTTACATCCTGAGGTCTGATTGAGCCAAATGAGATTATGTTGCAGTCTTGCACTTGCAGAAGGGGAGCCTTGACGAATTGCGCCATCCAGCTTCACTACAGCTTGTTTGTAATAATTTGCACTGTTACCAACCCATACTGAAGTCACATTACGTGGAGCCGTGCCAACAAAACACTGCTGGTAATTCGTCAAATAATTTTCTTGTGAACCGTGGGGCGGGGATGAAAAAAGGAGGGGGGAGGTAAAGGTAAAACATATCTCAGTCACGCACATGCTGAGTCTGACTTCACACACGTTTGTTTGAATGTATCAAATCTAGCTAGCATGAAATGTGACCTTTTTTTGGCTAATTTTATTTACCAAACGCTGGATTACAGTTCTATATTATATGCATATGTTTAGGAAACGAGTTTAAGACACATGTGTTCTCACAGATGTTACTCGTTGATATGTCGTAGGTCTCGTTTTAATATACTAACCTCCTGAGGAAAAAAAAACTTGTGCTTGTCTTTGCGCTTCACAGGAGAAACCAGAGTCGTTAGCCGTGTCAATTTCGCAGCGGAGAAGAAGAAGTTGCGCCGGAAGTACATTTTCATGTCTTCAAAATAGAACTATCGTTGCCAGTCAAGCGTTTCATCGCAATACAGCTTTTGCAAATTGATTTTACTTTGACAGTCAAAACCGGAAATTTTGATTCCGCCTCGCGCTAGCTTAACTGTTTGTCCGACTTTACGCGTTTCAGGCGGAGTTCAGGTCTTAAAACATTTGGCCAACTTCTTCACCTCTCCACTTCTTCGCTCACATATTTGAAATGAGATACATTTTCCCCGGGCCGCCTTGGAGGAGTAACAACTCATGGAATATTTAAACTTCATGGCACATTTTTGACACTTTTCTGGGCTCATTAAGCAGCCCTTTTTTCTCTGCAGTGGAAGCGCTCCCGGGACAGGAGACTTTTTCTGGTTTGTAACTTTACAGTTTTCCCCACCTTGTCGGATTTTTGGGGCGCACATGCGATGTCATGGACTATTAAAAGAAGAAAGACATGTTTGTGTCTAGTTTTGTGGTTTCCGTACGAAGGTGTTATTTGAGTTTATTATTTTAAAACCAGTTGAGTAACTGGCGACAGGACTCTATAATCAATGTGGTGTCAGCTGGAAGGACGCGGGGTCCGGATCTCACCTAAACGGTATGGATTTAAATCATACATGTAGGCCTTTAACAAATATTTTAGTGTTAAACAATGTGTATGCATTATTATGCGTATATATTTATTGATTTAATGATGTGTTTAGCCAGTTACTTTGACTACTAGTTACATAATGCGAGGAAGAAACCCTAGGATATATAATTAGGTCAGTTTATCAACCTCATGTACATATTTGGCTATTCAAAAGTCCATGCATTTCATTTATTTATTTATCAGATCACTTATTTACTTACACCCATGCATGCACACACAACTGGCACACTGTTTTTTTATCATCTTCAATTAAATTTTGGTTGATGTTTTATAATGCATTTTTAACTCATTTTCGTCGCACAAGGCTTTTGAACACTCCAGTCGAAGTTCAGTTTTACTTATTTTCATTGGCAGTCCTGCAGTTGTAGCCAATTTCGCATTTTGTTTTCGTTGGCAGTCAGTCAGGTGAGGTGAGAGCTACCGCGTGACAATCCACCCGCAGGTAGATCACACAGGTTGTAATATAAAACAAACCCGCTGCTGAAGTCTTAATTTGATACTGTCAAAAGATCAGGGGCTGAAAAAGCTCTGTGGGAGGTGAAAAAGTCATTTAGAATAAAAGAAATCATTCAGTGTTACAGTTTTACACGTTCTGTGGGATTACATGTCAAAATTAAGTCAGACAAGACTTTGTTGTGGTATTTTAGTGCATTACTACATGTACCTTATCAGCAGTGGTGGAAAAAGTACTCCGATCTTAAGTAAAACAGCGGTATAGTGTAGAAATACTCTTATTACAATTAAAAGTCATGTGTTCATAGTTTTTTAAGTAAAAGCACAAAAGTATTAGCATCAAAATATACACGGACTACCAAAGGTAAATGTGCTCATTATGCAGAATAATATATCACTGTATTACAATTATTGTATACATCACTTTAATATTGAAGCTGGTAAAAGTGGAGCTCATTCATATACCTTATCTGCTAGATGACTTGTGTATCCCCCTCCCCATTACCAATAAATGTTTTCTTTTAATGTATAATATTACATCACTACATCATGATGTATTTGTTGATTATCTGAATCCAGGAAATACCAAGTAATGAAAGTTATCAAATAATAACTGGAGTAAAATATTTAACTCTTAAATTAAATACAAGGTTGCAGAAAATGGAAATACTTAAGTATATGTACCTCAAAATTGCACACAAGTACAGTACTTGAGTGAACATACATGTAACATTCCACCGCCGCTCATCAGAAGTGTGTCTTGTCATCTTGTGTTTCTGAAAGAGAGAGATGATCATGTGATTGGAGAGAGATGCCACTGATAGAGTTGTTTCATTTGGAGCTGAGGTCAGAGGAGGAGGAGGAGGAGGAGGAGGAGGCTGGATGTGTGCAGGCTGAGCGTGGTATGAAACAATCACAGACCTGGAATTAATGGGCTGTTTGCACAGTGGGACAGCAAGGCACTGTAAATGAGCACATGTGAGGCCAAAGCTTTTACTCTACCCTCACAGAGAGAGAGAAAGTGAGGGCAAACATTTACCCACATGTGTTATATACCTCACATGGTGTCACAGCCACACTGTTTCTGACCTAACCTGTCGTAAAATCTGCCTAAAGACCTGATGTGAGGTGCAAACTGTCCTCCAATCAGCCGGCCTTCCAGACATTTTCCAACCCCGTTGACTTCAAAGAGGCAGGATTAGGTTAGGATGGGGCCTGGTCCCAACACTAACACACAGTGCATTAACTGTCTGTCGGATGGACGTGTCTGACATTAGCCACGCACGAGGGGGGCATTACTTTGTTAACAGGCTAATAGCACAGTAGCCACTGCCAGGTGTGGGGCTGCTTTATGGCATCTGCTTCCTGGGGAGGGTCTCACAGCCAGAGGCCCTCTGTGCCATAATTCCCCCTGATTTCGCCGTCACTCACGCTGTCTTATGTGGATTACACCCCTGTGGATCACACTGGCAGGCAGCACTCAAAACAGAAGTCAGACCAATTTGCCAGGTGCCAGACTTTGTGAAGAAACACTTTCATATAGTGTTTTCCCATGTGTTCATATGTGTCTGTAGTGTTTTACAGCAAAGTGTCTGTAGTGGCTGCACGTCAACAAAATAGTTGGATTCAAGAATTGAAGACTAAGTTAAAAAAAACATTTATAGTATTATAATTACAGCATTTAAAGCTGCAATTATTAAAGTCACTTAATCAATTAGTCAATCCACAGAATAATAGTCGCAAACTATTTTCGTAATTGATTAATCGTTTTAGAAAACAATTATCAGATTAATCAATAATTAAAATAACTGTTGCAAGGGGGGTTTGGACAAACCAAGACATCTGAAGATGTCACACTGGACTTTTAGAAATTGTAATTTGTCACTATATTGAAGAGACCAGGTAATTAATTTACTATCAAATAACTAATTTTCAAATTAATTAACCAATAATAAAAGATCATCTTTATTTTCAGCCTCAATGGCAATGATGTGATTTAGTATTTAATGTAAAAATGACCCTTGAATTCAACAGAATAATAGTTGCCAACTATTTTCATAACTGATTAATCTTTTCAGAAAATAATTGGAAGATTACAATCATGAAAGTAGTTGTTATAATCTGAATATTTCAGTGGTTTTGGACTTTTGGTCGCACAAACCAAGACGTCTGAAGACACCACATTGGGTTTAAGAGACTGTGATTTCTAACATTGAATAGACCAGGCAATAAACTGATTAATCAAATAACAAACTTTCAAACTAATCAAAAACAAAAGATGGTCTTAATTTGCAGCCCTAGCGGCAATGATGTTATTTAGACTTTAATATAAAAATGACCACTGAACTCAACAGAATAATAGTCGCCAACTATTTAACAGTCGATTATTCGTTTCAGTCATTTTTAAGGCAAAAAAATTCAAACTTTTTCTGGTTCAAGCCTCTAAGACGTGACAATTTGCTGGTCTCTGTTTTCTTACAGTATAGTAGGTCTTTTGTTTTTTGTTATTTATTTGGGCATCCCCTTGGACTTGGAAGCTCCCCTTTGCTCCCCTTGGAAATTGCAATGGGTATTTTTCTAGTTTTTTTTATTTTTATGACCAGACAAGTCACTAATCAAGAAAAGAATCGGTAGATAATATGTTAAAAAAAAAAGAACAAAATATAGCGCAACATGTTTCACAATAAGAAGAATGTGGATAAACAGGGAAATGGTTAAATGAAAGCAATCAGTAACAACAGTAAAATAATCAATAAACAAATAACGTCAGTAACAGGAATAAAACAAAACACTGGATAGTGATTTCAGAGGAAGGGAAACGCAGCACGTTACAAGACAAGTTGAAAAGCAAAGTGAAATAGATCTGTTTCGAGTTGTCACTTAAAAATGTTCTGTGAGGTCGTCTCCCTGATATCCTGCTGGGAATGTTACAGTATTGCACAGTTTGGAGGAAGAGTTTCTTCTGACCAACCGCGAAGGGTTCGAGTGAGCATAAATTCACACGAAACAAGTGGAAAACAGGCTGTTTAATTAATAGAATCAATGCTAAATAATTCAGGGTGCCACAGCGGCTCAGGGAGGCCTCGCCGTTAATGTCATAGTTTAGTCTGTTTAGTGTTTATTCATGGAGTTCTGCTCGGTGACGTGGTTTGTTCAGGCCCTTGTCCTGTGGTTTTTAGCGTATTCTTCCTGTGCTCATTTGGAAGAGTTCCAGGCTACGGAGATTAGGATTAACATAAGTGTGCAGTGTTGAGTGGGCTTTTATTTACTAAGTGAGGTTTTGGATTTAGAGAGACTGGGATTTTTGTGTGTGTGTGTGTGTCCGTCTGTGGGGGGAATCAGAGTGCTTGGGTCGGGTCCAGAGGGCGGAAGAACGTCGTGGTCCTCGTCTAGCCTTGCAGGGAGCGCAAATGATGCATGTCATTGTGGCAAATGGAGCATGGTGATGAAGTGCTGCTGCTGCTGCTGTTTTACAAAGAAACCACTTAGAGAGTGCGCTCGCCTGCCTTCTGTGTGGTGCCTGAGTGCTCCAAGAAAGCCCTTAAGAAGCAAATTGCTCCCTGCAAGAGACTCACATAACACAAATCCTGCAGATTCTTCCTGGATATTCACCATCCAATTCCAAAAGAGCTTCTCCTGCTATTAGAGATCGTATGCAACTTTGCTGCACACATTTTGTTTTCATCTTGCGCTGCCGTTGGCTGGTCTCTCCATGTTTTAGGGGTGTGTTAACAGCCCAATTTACCAATTATCTTGCTTTCATCACCTGATTTCTTTGGCAGGTCATCATAGATCAGTAGTTTAAGCAAACAGGAAGCTCAGCATGACATGCAGGCACTTTGTGCGCCCGAGGTGATTGCATGAGTGATGCGTCGACCAAACCTTGCTGCTCCTCGGCTGGCTATATTGTGCCCAGGGTGTGGCCCTGTTGACAACGTGTTCTGTCATTGAAAAGGGTTAACTTTTGTCATTCATGTGTTGACACTCACTTGATGGTCACTGATGATACATTCAGTCAGTCAACCAAAAGCAAACAAACACACATTTGTGACACCCACTCCTTCACACTTGTGTTTTTTCTCTCTTCGCTGTCTGAGGAAGCCGTGAAGACACCGCGCCAGTAAAGCTGCATCTCTGACATTCTGATCATTCCACCTATTTTAACTCTTTGCAAGTGACCTCCTCCCTGCTTTCAAACAACACTGAAGGCTCACCTCCTCAGAGCGCCGTCCCACTGTGCATGCCACATGGACGGGGGACTGGAATTTTTTTCTGGTTAGTCACAGGTGTCCCTGACTATGAAACACAAATGAATCACCTCTGCCTGACTTATGATTCATGTTTCATGCAGATGATGTCAGACATGACAAACTACCTGAAAAGTCTCCTGGGAAGTGTTTACATTTGGCTCACACGAGGGAGTGTTTTATTTGACTTCTGTACAGATTTGTTGGCTAATAGTCATTGTAATGGCTTTTCAATGTGTCACTATATAACATAATGTGTTCTTAAGTTATTAACATCACTTTTTTGATAAATCTGGTAAAATGTGATCAGCATTCACTTGGACACACGTGCTTTAGTTTTTATTTAATGTTGCAACTTAAACATTTTGGGGATTTTTTTTTGGTGCAACTGTAAATTGTTTTGTATTTAAATAATAAATAAAATCAAGTTAAGTGCACAGTCTAATTTGTTGGCATTTAATATAATTAATTCAAATAACTAAACAGACTAGGACCACAACTAATTTTTTATCTTTGATTAATTTGCTGATAATTTTCTCAATCCACTTCATCCAACCTTGGTCTGTAATGCATCAAAAAATGGTTTAAAAAATGTATTCATCTCTGTTTCTCATGGCAAAAGGTGACCAGTTGTTTGCCTCCTCTGGCAAAAATAATTGGAGGCTAATATTATTGTCATCAATTGACTGTGGCATGCTTTGTTTTAGTCAGTGCAAAGGTATTGGTGAAACTAAAGACATCCATTGGTACCAGCCATGTTGGCAAAGCTTGTTGGGGAGGGAGGTAAATAACACTCCAAATTTAGGCAAAATGTTGGCGAAATTTTGGAAAAACTACAATGGTGTGCCACCCTAAGATTTTCAGAAAACCCTATTTTGTCACTCCTATGAAATATGAAATATTTCTATGTGGGCTCTGAAGGTTGAGGTCTTCAAATGTTGTGTTTTGTCCATCCAAAACCCAAACGTATTGAAATATTTTAATATAAGGCAAGAAAAAGCTGCAAATGTTTACATTTGAGAAGCTGAAAGTATTACATGTTTTTACGCAGAAACAGACTTTCAAGCAGCTCTAAAATAAACTTTTAATGACATTTTAGAAACAGACTCTGCACTTTTAAATAACATTCTGTCCTGTTTTCAAGATTGTAAATGTCACCTACTGCTACTGCCGCATGACTTCACCCCTAGAAGATTTATTACAAAGATTCTGCAGTATTTGTTTCATATTTTGCCACGCAAAATCAACTGCTAATCCTTTTGTGACTACAAGCTGCACAAAGTTTAAATAATGCATGTTATGGCAAGCAGGGTGTTTACAATAGTGAAGATATATATCACTAAACAAACTCTGCCAGTCTGAGGCAGCGTATTTATTGTATCATGTTCAGGCATCATCTTTTGAAAGAAAAACAAATTCCACCACACCACAGGTGTGTTCACATTGAATACCTGAGGTTTACCTTTAGCGGAGTTGTGATGCTTTCCTCTAATTTGTGTGTTTTTGCGAGCAGATCTGAGGTAAACCATGATTGTTATGGAGATTTCCAGATTACTGGATCCTGGAAAAACCTGCAACAACAGAAAAAAAGAAAAGAAAAGTTATACCCTTAAAATCTGAAAATGGGGGCTTGTTTTCTTCGGTTGCAGATGTCTTCTGAATCCATTTCCTTTGGCTGTAAAGTTCTTGACTTGCATACATACCAGGTTGTCAGTGTGTCCGTTTGAAGGTCAGTGCTTCAGAATCTACAGTGTTCATAGCTGAACTCCATCTCCCCACATGAAGAAGCAGAGCGTGACCTTGCTGTACTTGGTACTATTTTTCCACGACTTCTGCCAAGATTTTAAAGCCATACCTCAGTGGTTAAAGCAGCAGGGTCATAAAGCTGCGGGCCACCAGTAAAACTTCTCATTTTACATCTTAATTGAGGTACTTATGTTAACTGTATAAGCCACAATTTGCATTGTTTAAACTAACATTGTCTCTCTGTCTCTCCCATCTATCTACTCTTATCAGCTGATACGTCTTGGGAGTGATGCACTGGCTTCCCCTGGTTGCCATGGTGATTGCCTCGGCCCTGCCCTTCCCTCACAACCCCGTGTCCAGGATTGCCGCCGCAACGACAGAGCCTGGCTTCGACAACCGCAGAGAGCCCCATCATGCTCGCCTCGCGGCCCCCCCTGTGGACTACAACTTCCATGGAAATGCCTCCTTGCAAACGGACTACAACATGGCTGCTGCTCTTAGCCAACACACCAACAGACAAAACCTCCAGAACCATAGGGATTATGTGAAATCCTCCGTAGATGAAGAGACTTCCACGTTCAAAGTGGACAATCAGGCAACCTTCCAACCCAATAGCAACTCAGGCAGCGATGACAGAAGCGGTGTCACTGTGGACGTTCCCACAGAAGGAGGAACACTCAGGACCGAGGATGTTTCCCAGGATAATTCTCGACCAAAGGATTACAAAGCTGAAAGCAGCAGCAGAAGCAGGCGAGATTACTCAAGTTTTGCTGACTTTTCCAAGAAGGACAATCTTCAGGACTCTACAGAAAGACTGTTGCTGGTTTCCACAGCGAAAACCCATAATGCAGTCAGTCCTGCTGCTGATCTAAAGGGTCAAAGAGGACCAGAACCAACTGTTTCCTCGGAGACGCTCAGAAATTCACCCACGATCGGGATGGGAAGCACGTGGACACCAGGGGCCGAAAGAGGTCGAACCGAGATGAACTTGGAGGCAGGGCTTGGTCTTGGGACCGTGTTGGAAAATATCTTTGAAGGAGACGAGATGTTTCTGGATGCACATCCGCGAGTCTTGTTCTCACCGTCCCCGTCGCCTCCAGAACACCCGCCTCTCCTGCTCATGCTGGAGACCGGCATGCTGGAGGAGGACAGGGAGGAGCAGGAGGACATGGACGGACACATAGAGGGTCACGGGGATCGAGCGATCGATAGGAGCACAACTCTGAGTTGGGCTGACTCTTCTCGAGTCACAGAGGCTGCCCACCCTGTCAGAAGGGATAAACGCTCACATTTAATCGACAGACGGAGAGGCGAAAAGTCGGTGTGCGAGTCGGAAAGTGTTTGGGTCACCGACAAAAAGACTGCCATTGACTCCCACGGGCAGAAGGTCACCATCTTGCAAGAGATCCAGACGCAGACAGGGCCACTCAAACAGTACTTCTATGAGACTCGCTGCAGAGAGGCCGAGCAGCCGAGCAACGCCGGCAGGTCAAGGGCTGGCGCCGCTCTGAGACCTGCCGGGACAGGCGTAGCTGGGGCCGGCTGCTTGGGCGTGGATAAAAAACAATGGGTGAGCGAGTGCAAAGCCAAGCAGTCGTACGTCCGAGCCCTCACAAAAGACGCTAACAACAGAACAGGATGGAGGTGGATTCGCATCGACTCGTCCTGCGTGTGTGTGCTGCTGTCCAGAACCAATCAGGCGCTTGGGAGGGAGGTCTTGACGAGGAAGGGGAGAGGCTGAGAGAGTGGAAGGGGGAGATAAAGAGAGAAGGCAAGAAGTAGAAAGTGACACAGAGCAGATGGCTGTGACATCCTTGTGTGTGCACATCCTTAAACATGACTTCTCTCTCTCCTCCATCACAACTTCAAAAGACTTTTGCAAAAAACAAGAAGACCTCAACACTAGATCTTAGGGAAAAATGTCACATAGAGATTTGACTTTAAAAAGTACTGTTTTTGTATGATGTATCTACATAATCTAAGTTATTTTTGATTAGTATGTAAGCATGTGTATGTCTTTGATATTAATATATTCCTTTATATATGTGTACAATATGACACCAGTATACCTTTATGTATGAAGATATGTATATCTGTGTGTATTTATAGAAGAAGTCTTCATGGAGTGGTAGGTCTCTCCAGTGTCTGATGATAATTCCAGCCTCTGGGCCGCTCGGGTTGTGAGAGGAAGGAGCGCCACCTACTGAGGCTCCGTTTTACTGCTCCACACTGTCCCCAGATGGATTAATGTGACAGTGCTTTTAGATACAGAAACTACAGCATGGGCAATCTTTAGCACGGTTTCACTCAGGCTGATGATTTGACAGTTTTGTAGCAGGAAAACATCTCCGTCTGTAGAACATGTTCGATGTGGTTCATGAATGCAAACCCATGTGGTTTGTAAATTATACAACACCTAAACAAGCTAATTTTAACATCTGCTGGTTTGTTCAGTTTGCCTGCCAAAATGTGGTAATAAAGGATCTTTGTACTCGGCAAATTATTTTCACACAAATTAACTGATGGAAATGTGCAGAATTTCATTCTCAAAGCACTCTGGGATTCATCTTGCAAAAGGAGAGTTATCAGGGGGGACTGTACTTTATTTATCAGGGGAGCTGGGGCGTGACTTTTTTGTTGTTGTTTTTTTAATATCACCACCCTCCCCAGAGCAATAAAAAATATTTCTCCTCAAGCCTCCCTGATGAACTGGGGAAAATGCATGACCCTCCCTCCACCATTAATAAATAAATACCCATATCTCTCTATAACCTTTCAGGCTGCAATTAATGGTGTTTAAAAAAAGAACAAGGGTATTTACAATAAATACAAAATTCGACCATTTAAAGGTGAATATTCCTCCCTGAAGCAAAAATTTAAAAGAAAGCATAACTCCTTCCCCAGTTCCTTAAAATTATTTGAAGGGTCTCACCCGTTGTGCAAAAGAGTCAAGCCCTTATGCACTGAAGTCCAGATTCTTGATATTACAAATTTTTAAAGCTTCACTGAAACTAATACTACTTGCACTTACTGTTGACAAAATGTAGATTAACCTGACTCACTCCAATAATCATATTCCTACATAAAACCTCCCTCTGCAGGGGACTACACTACTCACCTTTAGACTTACCTGCAATGCTTTAATAAGAAAAAGTTCATTTGTTTAAAAATCCATCTCATATTTGCTAAAAAAATAATCTTTTGAAAATGTAAAAGCATTACATTTAATTGTCTGTACATGTACACACTGTGGTAAATGTACTTGGTTAAACTCACCCCTGCACACAGACGATTACCTGCAGAAAGGGAAAGAATAAAACAAATCAACGGGGAAAAGAAAAGTGGAGGAAATTTTGCGATGATCAGCAGATCCACCTGGATCGCTTTATTTTTTTTCCTTTTACATCACCATTTTTATCATCATCATTATTGTTTATTTTCCAGATGATATTTTCAATTTGTATTACTATCACTTTAATCATGGAAATCTGTTAAATCATTGCACAATTTGTTCTCAAAATGTACACATACAGTAGCGTATTTGAATGACCATTTTCAATGTTTCATATTTACTTTTTAAAACTAGTTCAAATTAAGTCAAGAAGGAACGGAACATGTACATACATTTATCCAATACATACCTAAAGAAAATAAATAGATATCGTAAAAAATAAAAAATACAACTGAAAAAAATACACACATTTTACAAATTGATCCCCAGGCTCCCGACCCCCTGTAGGTTTATCATACAGATATATATTTTTTTTAAAGACACCTCATATCATCTTCACCACCAAAAAAATGTTTGTAGGTCATTGTCGTTTGTTTGACATGCATCGTAAACACAGAGGCTAAAGGTTTTGTTTCCTGGGCTTCCTCGGGCTCGCCCTCTCTCCCTGCCTCTCCCTGATCTCATCCCCCAGAGAGCTCTTGGTTTCTGTTATGGCTTGTGTGTGCAGTAAAATGACCGGCTTCTGTCCATCCTTTCAGTTCTTTTCTTTTTTTTTTTTTTATCTCCGTCCTCCCCGTGAGACGCTGTTTCATCTCTCTGCCGCCTCTCCTATCATCAGGATTACCCAAGACCCTGAGCTGATGATTACAAGTCGTGAAGCGCACAATGACATCATGAAGGGCCAGCGAGGAGTTCAAATCTGGCCTCAACGTCATGTCAAGTTATGTCATGTCTCATTCCTTCTTAAATATATAATACTGCGGTACCACTTTCTAATCAGACATACTTTACTATCCTTACATGACTATTTTCATGTTCATTATATTTTATGTTTACATTATTTATAGGCCAGTAATAATTTACTATATTATTAAAAATGGCTTTCGAGTTGCCAGTTATGAAAAAAAAATCTATATTATTGTTGCATTTTTGCTTTGTCTTTTTAGCAAACTCTTTATTCCATTAATTAACAACTTATTATTGATTTAAGATCCACACAGGATATATTTTTGTGATGGAAGAACCCTTTATTAATTACTAAAGCAGAATTTTAATGTAGACCTTTGACTCTTTGCCTCAGCGTCCTCTGTTTCTGCTGCTCGAAATAACAGTGGTAATGGTATATTTCAGCAGCGCTCCAAGTTTTCAAACAATCCAGTCGGTGCCAGACAAAGAACATACCTGGTGTCACAGAGGTCTGTCACCATAATGAAAAGACTTAAGATGACAGAAACTATGTGGGTTCCCGTAGGGTCGGGCTTCATTTTTTTGGGCCCAATTAAAGCTGTATTTTGGATCTAATGGCTCACTATTATGTCCAAAAAAGGTATGCTCTTTTACATTCGGATCCTAATACTTAGCTACAAAAGTCTGCAGTTTTATATATATATTTATATATATATATTTCAGAGCTAATGTACAGTATGTGTTTGAGCTTTGTGGGGTCCACAGAACTAGAGCAAATTTTACACCATCAAAATTAATTTTTTCACAACTTAGCAACCCAAAATATGTCTTTATCAGCAGCTTTTTTTTTTTTTTTACTGATCTATAAAACATTATTAAGAATTTATTGTGCTCAAGCATTTTAGTATTGCACTTTGAAAAAGTTGGGGCACTCACAAGAGGCAGATAAAAAAAATCAAATAAGTTGAAGCATCAGAGAGGGAGATATCGTGACTTTTTAGTCCCCAGTATAAGTAAAGCTCCAAGAATGCTGGATCCTACATTTCCCATAATGCAACTCAGTAGTGTCTTTTTGCAAAGCTTCTCCAGCACCTTAGAAAACACTATACAACTGTTTTTACAGGTTTATCTAATTTCTAGTAAACTGAACTTCATGTGACATATCTGTGGAATGGCCCTTTAACATTGATAAAGCCCAGACTTTAAAGTCTTTGTAAAGTACACCTTTACAGAAAGTGGTACCAACACTAAATTAATGGATTCCCTGCCATCGACATCATGAACACAGTGCCTCTGCGGCTTCGCTCCACCCTGTCCCGTCCACCTCTGTGCCTTTGATCTCTATAATGGGGTCTCTTCAAAAGAGATTACTCAGCCTATCGGCTTTCAAGGTGCCAAAAGACAAAGCATGAGGAGGGTCCCTCTGATGTGGTCGGAGCCAAACAGCGGTCTGAACTCGGACGTGTTTTACTACACCACTCCGACCAACTTGGGACACTTACACACCCCTGACAAGGCCAACAATAGAGCCACAATGGCTGACACTGGACACCATGAGCAGAAAGGAGAACACGGTTTATGACCATCCGGCCGTTTCCCCCCCGATCAGTTTACAATTTTAAACATCCTTCTAGTCATTTTTCAAATCTTAACTTCACGGTGAGGTTAACTTCTGCCCCGGCTCTCAGTAAAAACACCTGTTGTTGAGCAGAAGTTATAAGGCGACACGTTTAAGTTGTTTTCAGACTGTAAGAGAATAAATGGCAGCACGTAGTGGTTCCCTCTGAACGTAGGAAAATGAGCCCTGATATTGCCAACTCTGCTGACTGTGTGCAGACTCTGACAGGAATGAGGAGGGGGAGGAAACGTGCCGGACTGACACCAGTGTTGTCCTTCGTTAAACCCCACAGCACAGTCACGCCGAGAGAGGAAGAGCAAAGACAGAACGACAGGAAGAGAGAGACAGAGAGAGAAAGAACAGCTGATCCCATTCAACCTTCCCAGTCTGGTCGGAAAATACATTCATACATTCTTCATGTCATTTTCCCCCTTCATTACTTTGCTTCTGTTATTGCAGAATGGTCAGACCGATAGATTTATTTTGAAGTTAAATGGTTATATTCATTGCTTCTTTCTCCGTGGATGAGCGAGCGGGGTCCTCTAGTCCCAATCCAGTCAGCGCCCTGGGGAGAGAAACAGCATTATTCCCACGTCACTGCTTCCGCAGCCTTAATTCAACTCTCCTTAAATCCCCACCAACTGAAACCCACCACTTAAAGACCTTAGGGCGACTCCTAAAATCCCAGGCTCAAACCAATCTGCCTCAACAAACAAAAACATAAAACAAGGAGGCTCAAGGAAATGTGTTCAGCACATGTGAAAGGAGACTCGGATGTTTTTGTTTCACCACACCGATAAAACCCCGCACGGATGAAACACCACTAGACAGTTAAATAAACGTGTGTTCTCACCTCAGCCCCTCAACAGGAGTACGTCCTCACTGAGGCAGATTCACCCCGGGCACCAGAGTTGGCTGTTTTTGGAGAAAAGGGGAAACAGACACAGACGGGGTCATTATCACAATGTCTTAAACAGCGCTGACCTTCCACATGCATTCCTATTAAGAAGCAGAATGAGGGATAATAGTCTTCCTCTGCACTTTGAAGCGTCTGTTCCTTGTTATAGTCAGTTCCTTTACTGAAGAAAAGAGAAAATTCCTCTGCCGAACTAATGGCAGAGTAGCATGAAAACAACCAACATGCATGTGTAACTCTGGTCGTGCCTTTCCTGCGGCTTATATAACATGGCTGACGGAAGAAGTACTGAGATCCTGTACTTCAGTTTAAGTACTAATACCACACAGTGAAAATACTGTGTAGGTTACCTAATACAGTAGGTTTTTTAACTAATATTCATTTACGGTTGCATTAATGTGTGAGCTAAATTTAATTCCTTTATCTCCTGTTGCGCAATGTGTCACATTCTATAAAATCATCATAAATGTGTCGTGTAGCTGTCCTGTGAGACCAACACGTATCTAAAAAGTCAACGTTTCATGGAGTCAGAAATAAAGCCCTGTTTTCAGCTTTGTGACAATGCATTTGCCCGCTGATCCAAGATGGTTTTTAAAGGGTCTGTATGCAACATTAAGAGCATAAATAAAACAGCAAACCACGATTTCCTGTGTACAGATATAGTGGAGTGATGGCGTTTTGAGCGGAGGATGGAGTCGCGCTACTTATTTGTGTGTTACAATCCCAGCCTCTCTGTGGTTTGTTGAGGTAAGCGGGTCAGGACGCACATGCATGTTATAGCAGCACCACACCACCTGCATGAGCAGTACGTGATGGCTACCGCACTGCTGTGGCTCACACGTGGTGTTCACACAGATAGTACGGCTGCTGCAGAGCTGCCTGCTGCTGCAGAGCTGCCTGCTGCTGCAGAGCTGCCTGCTGCTGCAGAGCTGCCTGCTGCTGCAGAGCTGCCTGCTGCTGCAGAGCTGCCTGCTGCTGCTGCAGAGCTGCCTGCTGCTGCTGCAGAGCTGCCTGCTGCTGCAGAGCTGCCTGCTGCTGCAGAGCTGCCTGCTGCTGTACCTACTCTATTCCAGGATCAAAAATGCCAGTACTCCACTCATTTCTGAAGCCCTGCAAGCTACTGCATTGTCAACAACACGGTCATAACAATATTTCACAATAAAGAACCTTGTGTTAACAAATGAAGGGATTCTGTCAACAGAAACGTTGTCAGAAGACTTTTATTTTTAGAAGGGAAACAGAAAAGATTCAGTTAAAAAGAAATGTTTCTATTTTTTCATGTCTGTGACAGATACAGCTATTAAATTTGTAGTGAAATTTGATACAATGTCTGAATAAAATTAAACATTTTCTGTCTGTTTTTGTTAAAAACCACACAGAGTGTAAATGCATCTATGTATCCCACTTGCTATCTCATCACTATGCACTGCGCTCCTATGGCAGTTGTTGCTGATATCGTGACGACACCATCATGGAAGTGTAGTACCTACCCTTCAGTCACCCCCTGCTTAACACTGTTGCGTTACTTAGACGTTTCTGCTCAAGGATCATTTCAAATCCAGATGTTAACACATGTATCATCAGATCTGCAGATCACCTGATCAGCTACAACAGACCTTTGGCCCTGATTCCTGTCATGCTCTACATGTGAGTAACGCCATATAGAGTAACAGGTCATCGTCTAAATTGAGACGCGCCTCGAGGGCTCGGAGTGTGAATGTGAATATGAGAGCGGAGGTGTCAGAGGTCGGGGATCTTACTCACCATCACTCTGAACCTTTCTCAGGGTAACGGAGGGCGTGGAGATGGCTGAGGCACGGAAGTTAGCAGGCAGGGTCTCGGCAGAGTCGGAGGTCACGCCCCGAAGGTCTTTCTCTCTAAACATCTTCCTCCAGGAGGGCGAGCGGGTGAACGTCTTCGTTCCATCCTGCTAGACAGACAGAATGTGAACAGAAAGACGGAAGCTCAGATAATCCTTCTGTTGTATAATCTCAAATTTTTCTCTTATTATTTGAGCTGATTAGCATGCTGACCTCATCAGGTCGCCTCTCGGTTCCCATGGAGATGAGGGAGTTGTACTCCTGCTCCAGGAGCTGTCTGGCCTGCAGGAGAGAAGTGATGTAGAGAGTTGAGATTGGTTTGGACTCTGCAGATGACATATTTTCAGGGCAGGTGTGCTGCCAGTCAGTAGTTCATGTTTGAATATTATTCCTGCTTTAAAAACACGTCATACTTACTTACTGTCCTATTTGAGGCTCTGAAGGTCAAAGAAATTTAGACTTATGTATTGTTTAAGACTGAAACTACAGATATCATGAAGCTGTGAAAGAGGCTGCAGTGTAAACAGTCAGGGAACGTGTGCATCGCCAGTTCAGACTCACTAAAAGTGCTTCTGTTTTCCACGGACCAAGCTCAGATTTTTATTATATCTGATAACCGTATGGAAACAACCCCTACAGAGGTAGAACTTTTTGTTAGAGAGAAAGATCTGTTTTGTTTAACCAGAAAAAGCCCTGAAATCGCTCACATCAAATCTTCAGACTCAACTTCAATAAACATGAATTTTATTCTTGTAAAACACACTTAATTCAAAATCTACAGAAATATAATCAACTCAACAAAACTGTCTTGGTTCATCTTTCCAATGTTCCAACAATATCCAACTCTGGTTGGGTTGGAATAAACCTTTAATTTTCCCAGTTAAATGGGTTAGGGTTAGATTTTATACACACTGAAATTACTGTTTATGCTAATAAAGTCTGGTGGGTTTGGCAATGTTTCTGGTTATGGGCATGGAAGTATGAGCATTTTAGGCCATCACAACTTTTACAGCCAATCACGTTCTAGTATGCAACTTAAACAAGTGTGATGAGGTAACTCGAAGCCTCAAACTCACATTTTCAGTCAACTAGGAGACGTCTTTTGTTCAGCGGTTAGAAATATGTGCATAACTGCATATTAAAGATTCTGGATTTTTCAACGAGGGAGACGAAGATGTAATTTCATCTGTGGTCAAACTAAAGCTGGAGCCCCAGTAGTGTAACGGTCAGGGTGCATACCATGGAAGCACCAAGTCAATGACTGATTCCCAACTTGGCACCTTTAGCCATGATTCCTGTCTCTCTACACTGACCACTCTCAGTTTATTAAAATACAAAATGCCAAAAAACTCATGTAATGTAAAAGACAAGTTTGGAGGAGATTTTCACATCCAAAAATATATGTCTATAAAAACTCTGCCTCACTTCCTGTTGTAGCTCTAACTCCTCTTCATAAGTGCATTACCTGTGTGTTCTGATTGGGGATCTGCAGCAGCAGGGCCAGGTCAGTGTAGTCAAAGGTGTCGTCCAGCGCCAGCAGAGCCCCGTGGACGCCGCTCTCACGCAGGTTGTCGGCGTACTCCTTCAGACCGATAGTCTGCACCCAGCACATCACGCGCTCATTGGACCACACCATCACATCTGGGAGGAGAGAGGGAGAGGATGAAGAGAGGCAGAGGACGCATCCATCTGCAAACAGCAAGCTGTCGGCTCGCTGTTTTCAGAAGCCAGATCAGGTTTCTTAATATGCTCACTTCCTGAACGTCAAGCTGGATTAAACATGCAGATCTATTAGTGAGCTTTTGAAAGGGTTAAAGGGGAACTATGCCTAATTTCAAAATTCATACAAAATTTTTCCTATGGTCTAAGACAGTCCAAAAATGTTGGCAAACATGGAATATTTGCTCCAGATTCCAAAAAAACCTGGAACACTAAAATTCAAATTTGTGATGTAGGAGTCAAAAGTTTGGGACTTTTTTTCTCTGGTTTCTGGCTTTGAGAGAAAGAAGCTTATGTTCACAAATATTGATTGAATTTTCCCAGTCTTTGGAAAAAACATATTGGAACTATTCATTTCAGTGGTGTTCCCCTTTAAAGAACCCATTGTGTTAATTACTGATGAATAATCAAAGGAAACAGGAAAGTGTTCCTGTTTTACTGAGTCATTCTTCCTACATAGACAGACATGCTTATTATCACACAAACCCAAAACTCACGTATTTCCTCACTCAGGGAACTCTCTTGTGAGGAAATCAGCCAAGATGAACTGACTGTAAATGTTACAACATGTGACTCCCAGGGCTCAGCGGCAGGAGGGCGAGTGGTTTGGGTTTATTTGATGACTGAGCCTGTTGACATTTGTAATCATTATCTTGCCAAATTTCACTGGAAAGCTGTGGTCTATAATCTCATGTGATTATGAGGAAGGGGGAGCAATAATGAGAGGGTGGTCAAAACATCTCCCCACAGTGTGGAAGGCAGTGCAAATCTAAGGAAATGTGTGTTCTCGTTGCCATTATTAGGTTTGTTTTACTTTATTTCACCTGTTTAAACTAATGTGGGGATGTAAAAGATTTTTATAGGTTAATGAGTCTGGGAAGTTTTTTTTTGCTCATGTCTATATACTTTTAAGAAATGTAGTAAAGCAAATGACATATGCAGCTGCCTCTATTAAACATATAATTTAAAAAACAGCAATCTGGTGTGAAACAAGGAGATGTGGTCACACACACTGTTCTCTACACTAGTACACTAGGCTCCAGAATCAGGCAGGTTTAATGGTCTCCCTGAAGATAAAGCCGCTTGTTTGTTGTGTTATTTATGTGAAATTCATGTTCTGTTGTTTATTATGTATTGATTTAAGGGACATACTACGGAAGATTAACTTTTTTTTTCTGATGAGTTTTGCTGGATGGATGATTACAAAAAACTTTAAGGAAGGAGCCTTTTTGTGGCAGATTTAATTTGTAGGGAATGTTGTGTTATGATGCCACGTTGTGTTAAATAAAAATAAAAATGTTAATGTCTAATATATTGGTGTCTTTTAAGTCCATGTGACCAGGGGAACTGTCCAGTACTTTGGGTAGGAAATTACAATCAATTGTAGTATGGACATGAAGTAAAAAAGTACTTTTCAATCTATCACTAAAAAAAAAAGTACTGTGTTTGGATTAAATGTCAGACTGACACAGAATGTGGAGGCTGATGCACACCTTTGAACTTGTAAACATGTGTGCAGAAGATGCTTGTCCACAGTCCTATTACTTGCAATAAACTTTCTATAAAAACACAACATTTTGGTCATCGGACCTTCATCAGGTAGAGCACTGGAAAATTGTGTGCTTAAATAAAATTTACTGCAAGTAACAGGATAGTGTGCGGGATTTCTCCTCTATTCAAATGTAAACATAAGCCGAGGCTAAACTTGCCTGCACAGGGAGAGCCTGTGGAACAGGTAGAGGAAACCAAACTCCAGTAATATTACACAGCAGATTCAAGTCATCAAAACAGATTTAAAAACTGTTGCAGTTACAGGAAGAGGTCTGACAGTTATTGAGAGATGTGCTAAATTCTTACTGCAATAACGCAGCTCTTACATTGTTCAAAAATGACCCGTTTGGATTACTGTCAAACAGTGTTATCAAGACTTGGATAAACTACAGTTAGGTCAGAACAGAGCCACTCATAAGAGCCACGCACTCTTAACTGTAACAGAAGAGCGAACATCATCAGAAAGCAGATAACCTTAGGCTGGTCATTAGTTAAGGACAGGATGGTTATTTCTCTGCTCTGTTTTATGAGAGACATTTTTCAAGCTGATAAAAAGACCAACAAATAAATAAAGTGTCAGAGCAAAATACAGTAATCATGTGTAGTAATAAGTAGACAAATTATGGTTGTTAATAGTGATAATTGTATAATTCAGGGGTTCCTGCAGTTTTCCATGCCAAAGTACCCAAACAGCTTTAGCTGGGGCTTCCCTTTGGCAAGATTTCTTAAAAAACAATTGACAATAATAATAAAAAAAAATGAACGAATGAAGCTAAAAATGATGCCTTCAATGCATGATCAGGGAAAGTAACTTGCTGCATAAATGTGGCTACTGCCCAAATGCTCTTCCTTTGGTGTGAAAAAGTCAGCTTCTGCTAGGAACTTTCAAGTGACGCTAGGGGTCAACTGATATTGTTTTTTTTAGGGCTGATACTGATACCGATAATAATTAGTAGTTAATGAGACCAATAACCGATATTTGGAACAGATATGCATCTACGATAAAAATGAACATCTTTACATCAGTATTTAGAATTTGGAATAAAACAAACCAGGAGTTTTTCTTTGTTTCTTTTTTTTTGCAGCTGAGCTTTTGTCAGCTGGACAGTTGGGTCTGCTCATCAGATCTTTGCCTTTATCAAAATGTGTCCATTTTTGTGAGTTAACATTTGGCTAAATGCTAGCAGGCAAGCTAGGTAAATTTTGGGGGCAGAGCAGCATTCTGGTAGGCGCAGACAGTTACCAGTCAATACTGACAACTTATTATGTAATGGATGATTTTATTGGACTGGCAGACCATTAAAAAGATGGCTATGGCAAATAAGATTTCAATATGTTATACATTATTTTAAAAAATGATCTCAATGATTAATAAAATCTGCTATTTATTTATTTTTTAGCATTTTTCCTCATCTTCTCTATAATTTGCTGACAATTTGCTGTTGCCCCCCCAGCGACCCCCCCATTGAAAATGGCTGGTTTAAATAATGAACCTAGATTATGTGGTTTGTGTAGTAATCACTGAGGTATGCTTTGAACAAGACAACAGCACAGCATGAATGGAGGAATTAGCTGGGGCATGTGGGGCATGAATAGTGAGATAATGCCGGAGACAAAAAGAGCTGACCTTTGTTCTGGTGGACGCTCTCCTCTCGCCTCCTCTCCAGCTCCTTGCGATCGTAGTTGAGACGCTTCAGGCACATGATGCCGTAATGCAAACTGACCCTGGGAGAGGTCAAAAGAGCCAGAGGGGGTTAAACAGGTTAACAGAGGGAGTGTTTCTACTCTCACCTGTACTCAGAAAGCATTAACAACAATCCAAGTCCCATGACCCCTGGACTCTTATTTAACAAGAGCTGAAGAAAAAAAAGGGCCCGGAGACACACACCTGAGCAGTGGGAGTGTCACAACAACCGGAAAACTCTCCCTACACGTCTTTTAACACCTTCACATTTCTGCTCGCCACACACGCACACAGTCAACAGAAAAGTATGAGAGTGAAACCACTAGAAGTGACAAAGAGTGTGAGTTATGGCTGCGAACGAGGCGAGAGCGGGCACGCAGCAGAAGCTCTACCTGTGGAAGCTGTCCACCATTTTGAGCTGTCCTCTCAGCTCCTTCTTGGTCAGGTGGTCCAACATGCGGGCATCCACCAGGGACTCCATGAAATAGCTGCGATACTGTGGCAGGCCCAGGCTGGGCAGCCAGTCGTTGCCCACCCACTCATGATTCATATCGCCATAGGCCAGTATCTGGAGGGGACAACCACAGATGATCAGCGCTGATTCACGCTCGGCTTCATATCTGATGGTAGTGCAAGTCAGTGGCGCATGACTCACTGCGGTTGGTCTCACTCGAGAGAAAAATCACTGACAAATACGCATCGTGTTGTGTTAATTCTGAGCATTTCACTCGGTCCTTACCTGATCCCAGCTGAACTCTTTGAGCTCCTGCAGCAGCGAGAGGAGAGAAGAGGCAGACAGAGAGAGAGACAGAGCCAGAGAGAGTGATGTGGAGGTGGCGAGGGAAAAGGGGGAACATGGAGTGAAGATGGAGGAGAAGCAGAGGAGGAGGGAGCAGCAGTGGCGGCAGGAAAAGAGGACAAAAGGAAGGAATAGTGTGTTAGTGAACGGGTAATTAGTTGGAAGCAGTTCACACTGAAACCAGAGGGAGAGAAGAAGATGCTCAACACTATGGTCTGGGCCCACAAAGAGACAAAAAAGAAGTAGAAATTCCAAAAAGAGAAAGAAAGAGAGGAAAAGGAGGGAGGGAGAGACTCGTCAACATGATTCAGACCAGACGAGACACTAAAATTAATTAAAAAAATAATAATGAAAAACATAAAAAAGGGTTTGTGAGACAAAGACAGGACAGCAGGGACACTGACCGGAGGCTTGGTGGCTGCGTTCAGGGACTCCATCTCTGCATGGGTCATCCACACGTTACTTGTCGACTGTGAAAACGGGAAAAGTGTTGCCATGAGATTAAAAAAAAAGCACCACATACCATCACAAGATGCCTGCCGACCTCAACAGCAGACTGATTTCTCAACGCTATGGTGTTTTTTTTATGAAAGAGGTTCAAGCAGTTTACTGAAATCTGGTGAGGACTGTGTGAATGATCATTTTCAACATTTCATTAACAGGATTCCTGTTGCTGATAAATACAAAGCCAAACAGAGGATGGGAACGCCAAGGCAAACCACAACTTGGCATTTGTTCCAAAAACTGACAGATTGTAGAAGATCTCTGTGACTTTATCTCCCCTTCAACAGATGAAAAACAAGAGCACACATGCATTTGCACGCAACACTTTTACTACATTTTTCAACATCTGGCTGTCTTGTCGCTGTGTGAGGAGACAAAATTTGGGAAAATGTTGCTTTTGTTGCCAAGTTTTGTTTCAATGTGAAATAGGCAGAATTTTATCAGCAAAAGTGCACCTTACTATCATAATCTTATGGAAGATACACTCATATTTTTTTTTTATTATTTCTGACATTTATCACATTCAGGATACTTTCATGTCCTTTATTCCACTCAACAGGATCTGCTTTTCATCGCTATTTGATATAATAACCGTTAAATTATGCTTTTTTTTAAAATTATTTCTGTATCCAAGTTTCTGCTGCAAAATTCCTAACAGTGATCATTAATATTTCAACTAATCTCATAACAACAAGCACCTGGTTCAACTTATACCTCATGGTGCTGATATGAATGCAGCTTTTTTGCATTATCAGCACAAAGGCTAAACTCAGCAATTTAAATGCTGAACTAAATTAAATTTTATGACACGAGAACATTTGTGGTCTTAATTTCTCTTTTTTCTGTAAGGTGAATGACTATGTCTCACAGATCGAGTGCTGGCCGGAGCAGAGGGGCTGGTGAGGGACACCATCTCCTGGATGGCCAGCCGCAGTTTGAGGCGGTGAAGCGGGTTACTAATGCCAATCTCCCTCTGGATCTCTGTGTCCGACAGGTTGGCCATGATGGCGCCGCTCTTCACGTTGGCGCGACAAGCTGCGACGTACCAGGCCGGCATTCCCACCCAAAGCTGGAAGGAGGCAAACAACATATTAAATGATGGAGAAAATATGAGGAAAAAACAAAAAATAAAAAAAATCCAAATTCTGTTTTTTAAGACAATCTCCGATCCCTCAGGTGTCTGTGATGGCACAGTACCTCCAACCAAGATACAACAGTGGGTCCATCCCAAGATGCAAAGGGAAGTCCTTGGCGACATGCTTCTTCCAGTAGCTCATGCCTTGTAAGAAGAGGAAAAGGTAAATATTAGAAATCAAAATATTAAAGGAATACTTCACCCTCCCAAATTATCATTTGTATATCAATTTCTCATCCAGTGTTACCTTGATTTCATGGGGATAACTCTGTTTCTCTCACTTGCCTCAACAGTGAACAAAGAATCCAAAACTGGAGAAAATTCTCAATGAATTGAGGTCATTGGGGTCCACGTTTCACAACAGCAAAACTATATCAAAACATTAGTTTACAAATTCACTCAAGTTTCATTCATCCTGCCATTTGCTCAGCTGCCCAAACAGACCTTTTTTCCAAAAGGGAACTGAACTGAAACTTATCGATGTCCTTTGACAAAGACAATAATGTTACCTCCCTGAACACGGGACCTGCTGGTCTATCACTGCCTCTGTATGTTGTTTGTTTGTGTTATTATGTGACTTTGGTGAACCCGAACTAAGCCTTTAAAACATCAGTCACAAAATAACACAAATAATAAAAATATTCAGAGCAGTGGTAGAGCAGCTACCATGTTCAGCGAGGTAAAATTACTGGGTTTTTTTTTTTTTATTAACGGAGTCTGGCTTTGAAATTAAAGTTTTAGAGAAGTGTAAGTGTTTGGGAGGTACTGAGCATAAGATTGGATATCTGAGACTTGGATTATTCTGCATGAGTCGCGAGATAGTTTGTAAACAGATGTTTTGATGTAGTTTTGCTGTTATTAATCGTGGGCCTCTATGACTTATATTCATCAAGAGTTTTCTGTTTTTGGATCCTTTGTTTACCTTGGAGGCATGTGAGCAAAACAAAGTTTTATTCACAAATTAAGCGTAAAATGGGGTGAGCAACTGATTTACAATAGGTCATTTGGGGGGTGGAGTATTCCTTTAATCTGCAAACCAAATCAAACCAAAACAGGATGCATCATTTACGTACTTCTTCTTGCTGCGGCGGTCTTTATCTGCTGGACCCAGAGTCCCAGTCTTGTTCATCCCTATTGGGTCTCCAGAGGCCAAGTCTTCAGAGGGTGTAGATGCTGGAAGAGACACAGTGAGGTCAAAGGTTTACAAGATTAAAAGATATAATAGAGATGAGCTTTGAATCGCTGAGTGTTTAAGTGAAGATGCTGACAGTGTGGATCACTGATATACAGACAGTGTTTTCCTCCATCTGTTTACCAAGAGAAGCAGATCCATCTCGCCCAGGTTGACCCATCCTTCCTTTCTCCTTCTTCCCAAAAAGCCGCCCGATGGAAGACTTGATGCTTTTCTTCTTGCTGGACTTGTGAAGAGAATCTTGGCTGCTGTTGGAGCTGCTGCCATCTGCCGAGAGACTGGAGGGGACAAAGGGAATCACTGAGGGGAAAAAGGCGAGCAAGGCTCTAACCGCTGTGTTTGCTATATTTAATGCGGAGCTGCTATACCTGCGAAACTCCCGGGGGTCATCTAGCATCGCTCCTGGATGGGTGAGGGCCATCCTGTCCAATCGCAGCGCACGAGGAGTGGAAGGAGGCGTAGAATCAAGAAGGGCGAGGGACCGGTCATCATCTTTGCTGTTCTAAAAATCGAAATGTAAAAAAGAGCAATTAAGAGAAAAAAAAGAAAATTCTCAAAGTGGGCAGTTTGGTTGTTCGCACCATGGAAACTTAGGAGCCATATTTCAGAACAGCTGAATCACAGAACCTGGACTGATTGAAATTATACTCTATTACTGCTCAATAAACAGACTCTCCCCACCTCATCAAATCTGAAGACAAACCACACAGAAAGATTGTTTCCACCAACTCGCACAGTCTTCTTTTACCAAAACAAACACGGGCGGCAACCAACAGCAGAAACATTACCTTTTTTAATGCGCTGCGTGCCAAATGATTTTGAAATTTTTGAGTGAAATTTGAGTGAGGCAAATCAATATGTGTCATATAAGTTTGGATAAAGTCTAGCAATCACATGGTACTTATTTGGCACTACAATACAAATCCAGAATAAGCTAAGAAAACAATATCTATAACCTCACATTCTAATTACTCTGTAAATTATCCTGGATCCATTAATGACTCATTTTTTAGTCTTAATTTCTAACATGTAAATGGAGAGTGTGTGTGAGTACAGTCTCATTTTGTTCAATATAGCCCTGCATCACCATGACATTTTGGTATTCAGGAGTAGAAGCTGTTGTGGCTTTCGAGCTCCATTACTGCCCACATCCGCTTTTTCACTTTCACAATCCCCACTGACTGCATGCTTGGTGTTTATTGCACCATCTTTCCTCCGAAATGCTGGAAACCAGCGTGTCTGGCACCAGCCCTCATACCATCCTACCAGTTACTTGGATCAGTCTCACCCAATCTAACATGCTGCTAGAATAACTGAACTTCTCTGACCCTGTCTGCATGATTTACTTGTGCTTTATTTACATGACTCACAGTCTGGAGGAGCTGTTTGCATAAACAGGGAGGTGGAATACAGAGGCGAGAAAAAAAAAAGAGGTTAACACGGGACATGAATAGAAGCGGTACCTGTCTATCAGTCTCGCGGGCCGGGGAGTGAGGCAGGCGAGGGGTGGAGTGTCCGGAGCTGGGGGGAGAGGGGGAGGCCAGGGTGGAGGATGTTATAGACGAAGGGATGAAGCCCCGTCCTGTGCTGTCTCTCCCCAAGGAAGTTGGAGGGATGGGCGGACTGTCCAAAGCCACGCTGACTCGGCTCTCAATCTCTTCGGCTCGTAACTCCGTGTTCTCCTTCTCCTCCTGAATGAGTCTGGATTTGAGTTTAGAGGGTGAGAAAAGAAGGATGGATTAAAACATTTGGTCGTATAGCGTTGAACAGATAGCGTTGAACAGATTAGGAAAGATTGAATTATCATGTAGCGCAGACCTAAAATAACCTCCCAGATGATGTTAGACCTGCCCCGACTCTGACCATTATTTACTCAAAGCTAAAAATGTTTCTTTTTTACCCTGCCTACTCCACCCTCTAATTATACAAACTTATTTTAAATTTGATTTTTAAATCATTTTAAATGATCTTTGATCTAATGGTGATTTGTATTGTATAATTTTTAAATCATTTAGAAATTAATTTTGCCTTTTATATCTGATCTCTTTATTTTTTATTTTTTTGTAGTTTGCACTTTAGAGCACTTTGAATTGCCCTGGTGTTTGTAACATGCTCTACAAATAAAGCTGCCTTATCTTGCCCTAAAGGAAACCTTTTGATGCTTTTCAGTTTTTTGTGTCTTATAAACTGTGTTACAATGAGAGATGTTCACAGTAAATGTGGCCTAAGTATCAAATAATGAGGTAAAACGGTGTCATAGTAAACCCTGTGAGCAAAAACCTCAGGCTTTAGACATTCTGACTCTGTTTCCAACCATTCCTACTACTTTTGCTGCAAGTTGAAATCAGCTTGTGACAGTTTTCCTTATAAAGCTACAGTCAGCAGTGAGTTAGCGTAGCTTAGCATAAAGGTCTATAGGTCTACAGGGGTTACCGGCAACCAACTGAGTCTCCAGGAAGCTCCTGGTCCTGGCCAGAAAAACAGTCTGATACATAATCCCCCGTAAAGCAGCGAGTTGACAGTTTTACTCTTCGGTTTTTGTACTGTTTTTGTAATTTAGTGAACTTCAGAGGCACTGATAAGCAGGTTATATTACCTCTGGAAAGAGTCTGGCTGGACCTTCCCCCGTTTCAAGTCTTTATGCTACGCTAACAAGACACAATAAATACAAATTTGTGAAGTGCAACTCTGTTTTCTCTTCTTTCCTCTCCTATTAATCATCTAATGGCCCCTCAGATTTATCTGGTGACCCTTTGGAGGGGCCCGGCTCCCGGGGTGGGAACCACTGGACTAAAGTAAATAACTGTAACTCAAATAGTTCAAACAAGCTCTACCTTTAGCAGCTACACCAGTGACACACTGCTCAGTCAGAGCCAATAATCTCTCACTAAAGAATGAGGACTTTTGATACCTTAAGTGAATTTTGCTGTAAATACTTATGTACTTGTACTCAAATAAAGGTGTGAGTACAGAGCTTGTAGTTTCGTAAGTACTGTAACTAAAGTACAGGATGTGAGAACTTCCTTTACTGCTGCAGTTTTTTTCAGACGGTGTCAGAGGGTGTTGATATGTTTATTTTGGGGCTGTGGTATGTGCCGGATTATGCAAAAAGGTGTTTCTAGCATCCCTCCCTCCCAGCTGCTGTGCTGCCGCCTGTCCTCACTTGATCTCCTTATTGATGGCCTCCAGCTGTTCCTGCAGCATGATGGCCAGGGTCTGCACGTCCGTCTGTCCGCTGGGGGACAGCAGTTCGGAGCCAAACCGAGGCTCCCCGTCGTCCTCCTCATCGGAACAGCCCACATCCAAGCCCGGCTCAAACCCGCTCCCCAGCAGAGCCCCGCTCTCCCAGTCTGGGTACTGCACACAGAGAGAGCAGTACTGCAGTACTTCCACATGAAACAAAATGTTACATTATGTTGTGTTTTTATTGTTCCCTGAAATAAAAAAAATCACAAGAGATTGAGATGAATGCAATATCAACCTGCAAGTAAATGATGTAGTTTCATAATCCACCTTATTTTTATTTTAGAGTTTATTAGTTAACTTCTCCATAAGAAATGCAAGAATTTTTTTTTGTTCAGGTGGAAAAAACCACAACTTTTTTTTGTAAGAATGACTGATGAGAAAATTGCACGGTTCAATTTTTTCCCAATTCTTGGTATTAAGGTTTTCCATATCGTTGGATATTTGGCCAACTTTTGTTGTTTAACAGAAACGTTACTGATGCTTCTAAGAGCTATAAAGTGCAACGAAAAAAAGTCTGTGTGCTGATTCAATATAAAAAGATACAGATAGATTAAAAATAAAAGTGGGGTTTTTTGACAGATTTTAAGGAATGTCTGAGTCTCACCTTGGTAGAGTCCTCTCTGGCGGAGCTCCAACGGGCCCGGTGGCTTCGCCTGACCACACCCCCCGAGGTGTTACCGAAGGGATCCAGGTGAGTGGTGGAGCCCGCTGGGAGCGAGCCGCTCCCATGGGAATACCTCAACTCCAGAGCGCTACCTGGCAGAGAGCGACTGCAGAGACGCAGGGAAAAAAAAGATACAAGATAAGATAAAAGGGTAATTATCCCTGCAGGGTGAGTAAGATTATGGCAGCAGCTACACAGAACAAACACAGAAAAACACATTAGCATAACACAGCTGGCAATACCAAACTAAAATATGTGCAGGAGAAATATTAAAAAAGAACAAACTAAGGAGACAATATGTGAAAACTAGAATCACTGGCATGCTGTAAATGCCTCTGTGCACCTGTCACTTTATTGATATAATCTTTTGGACGTTTGTTTGCAATTTTGTTGTATTTAACGTATTAATTCTTGAGTTATGGCAAAATATATGTTTCATGAGGTCAAAGTGATCTTTTACCTGCAACCGCTTAATTGATGATCGATGCTGTACAACTTCTTATTTTTCTTTCTCAATTCTGATCATATCTGATTCATTTGTTAGTTTATACAAATTAATAAGGGTATTAATTTGGAAATCTGATAAATTTTTCGAACTGTAATTTCACTTTAATTTGAGCATCTGTTAATAAATATCTAAAATATAAAAAACTCTAATAATAAAAACTATATAATATAAAAAATATGAACAAAGCCGAGTACATCCAATATAAAAGACTAAAAATAACAAAATATATGAGGAAAACCGGTGATTTTACCTCATATAATGTGTCATGTTCCCATTTACAGGTTCAGAATAACAAGTGTCGAGACATGCAGATGAGAATGTGCTAATGAGAAGTGTTGGATCATGTATGTGTGTATGTGTGGGTTAATGAGTGTGTACATATCAACAGTGTTTTATCTGCGTGAGTGCTGACAGTGGTACACACCTCCAACACGCACAGATTTATCTACAACATCTGACAAGATAAGAGACACAATACTGGCGTCTTCACAGTCAGACGACGCGGGAGACTCAGAGTAATGTTTTTACTCAACAAACCTAGAATAGGAGCCCCCTGGCCTCGCTCTCAGCTGATCCAACTCCAGCTGAAGCCGCTCCAGCTCCGCTATCAGCTGGTCCTGAGGGTGGAAAAAAGAGAGAGAGAGCTAGTGAAAAAAGGAACATATGTCGACTAGCTTTAACTAAGAGTGAAGCCTAGAGGCGCAGGCACCTTGTTTGCCAGGAGATCGTCCTGGAGCTTCTTCATGTTAGACAGCTCCTCAGACAGGGCGTTCTGGAAGAAAATGAGAAGCAATAATACTGTGAAGTAACAAGGAGATGTGTTTTCAAACTGGACAGCAGGGTTGGTGAATTGGTCTGAAAGTGGTATATTGTGTTATTTGAAGCTCCACAGTAGAAATGGGAAACAGAAATCCTGCACACGTCACAGCAATGTCTACTAACCCAGGACGTTTTCGTTTTTTTCCCAGATCTTTTAAAAGGGGTAGAGCGGTTTAAGCCTATTTTCTCCCAGATTTTGCTTTTACAGAAACTTTCCCTGCAGCAAAGGGAAAGTTATCTCTTCAATTTACGGTTAATATGCTCCTTTTGCGATGCTGACTGCTCAGAAAATGCCTCCAGTGCATAAAAACAGAGGAAAAATAGGTGGAAAATGTTAATAAAGTGCTGATAATGCACTAAAGTAAGAGAAAAAAACAACAGAAGACAGCACCAAGTTTGTGCTCCAAATGGTGTTTTAAAATTCAAATTTCAGCCATATTTTCACTCATCATTTTAATCCTTTACTGAATTAAAAGGAGCAGTCCAACACTGTAAAAATGCTCAGCTACAAGTTGAAGTCCTGCATTCAAAGTGAGCGTATAAATGTGTTATTAAGAAAATATAAAAAAAAATTAGTAAAGTAAAATTTAGAAAAATTACCCATGAGTGTTATTTTATTATAAACAATATAACTGTATTATAGATATATTTATCTATAGATATATAGATATATATATATATACATTATTTTATTTTCATTTCTTTTATAGTAGCATTAATATATAAGCAGCATGTTGCAGTTGGATGAGGTGGAGCTCTGAAACAGGACTGGAACTGACAAATATTTTAATCATCAAATCTGTCCATTATTGGTCGTTCGTTTAGTGAAAAATGTCGATCGGTGACGTCCTCCAAATAACTTGTTTTATCCACACCCCAAATATATTCAATTTACTGAGAAAAGAAACCAAAAAGTATTTAAAGGCTGGAATCAGAGAATTTGGGGTTTTTTTTTTAATTGCCCAAACAGAATAATCATGACCAAATTAGCTGGTGATTGATTTAATAGTTGGCAACTAATCAATTGATCATTACATCTCTACTCTGAAATGCAGTGGAAGTATGAAGCACTCTGAAATGCAAATACTAAAGTCTGGTAAAAGTACCTCAAAGCGGTACTTAAGTTCAGTAAAGTAAGTAAATCTGCTCTGGATGAAGGATTTATGGCTGTTTGGGGATCAGTTTTGGTATTTGCTCAAGTTTTAACTGGTCACTTGCTGGAGGGCAAAGAGCTGCATCAGCATACCTGACACCAAGAGTTTATTTAGGGAAAAGGGACACATCTTTAGGGTCTTGACTGGGGACGGATACATTCTCTGTTGCATGATTTTTACAAGCTGAAGATCAAAATGAAGACATGTTCGCGATTTGGTCACCTTTTCCTCCAGAGCGGCCATCCTCTCCTTCAGATGGAGCTGCAGCCTCTCATTGGACTCAGACAGCAGCTTGTCCACCGTGTCAGAGAGACGCTTGTTGTGTTCGTCGTTCATCCTCTCCCTCTGCCTCGCCTGAGGGGGGAAGAGAGAGCGACACGGGTGAGAGTGAAACAGGAGGAAAAAAAAACAAGTGTAAGAAGGAGGTGGGGGGGCTGTAGGAGAGTTAATAACAAGCATTCTGCTTGACTGAGAGCGAGAGACAAAGATGTCTATCTGAGTGTGTACGGTCAAATAAAGGGTTTAGAAAATTAGTGCGCCTTTGTGCTGCGTGAAGGCTGACAAAAGCGACGGCATGAAAGAGGGGGAGGAATAAAAAAGAGAAAGAGAAAAAAAAGCAAGCATGACTCACCCTCTGTAGCTCCTGGTTCTTCTCCTCCAGTTGCGCCTCCATCTGTCGCAGTCGCTCCTCAAAGTTACCATGACGCTCCTCCGCCTGAATGATTGCAAAGGAAGGAAGCGGGGTTACAGCCTGAACCGTGTTGCGACACTAATACAAATTAACACAAAAGGAAACAGCTTGTTGACCCGAGTCTACCAATTAGTGACATGCCTGTACAGATCACAGCGAAACAGGAAACTTTGTTCGCTCGTCTCTTACAGGCGTTCATCCTCTCCTCCTGAGGAAGCCATCTTGCCCCAACATGTGAGTGTAGCCATTTAAGAGGTTTGGCTACCTGGAGGAGAGTGAGGATTTTTTTTGGCACTGTGTTTACAGGAATGCAAGAGGTTAACATAAGAGCAATTAAATCAGTCAGTCATGAAGAATTTGTGCGGCGTACAGTTCTTGACGTGTAGATCGCCCAAGGATCAAATAGCTGAGCCGACTCGGTGCCCTGAGCTGGCTTTCATCTTCAGATCGTGTGCTTGTGAATTACTGGCACCGCTTGATGAAAATATTTGGTATTCATCTGTCATTTGACATCTCATGTTCCGTTTGACTTACGCATGAATAAACACACGTATATATTCACGCCTGCACCAGCCAGCATGCCCATGCATGCACACGCACACTCGCGCAATTGTGTCTGCGCACATATGCATGCACATATTGCTGCTGTCGGTTGAAAAAAAATTGCCATTTTAATCTCATTATGTAAAACTGAATGAGGTGAAAAGAAAACCTTGACACATTTCCAAACCTGCACACACTTGCACACACACACTTGCATGCATGCACACACACACACACACACACACACACACACACACACACACACACACACACACACACACACACACACACACACACACACCTTGTTGAGCGCTGCCACCCTCTGCGCGAGCTGGGCCTCGATCTCCGGCAGTGTCTCGGCCCTCTGCAGAGTCTGCTGCAGCTTCTGCTTGGCATCATCCAGACGCTCCTGGAGCTGCCGGTTCTTCTCCTCACTCTGCAAGAAAACAAAAGGGAGTGGAGGTGAAACTCGTAGAGCGGGAGCGAAGATCCCCGAGGGCAGCAGACATGATGAAAACCACCGGGAGGAAAAAGAAAACACAATGATGGCACGCTCTTGTGTGCCAAAGTGAAAACATGGCCAAGCTGCCAATCAACGGCAGAAAGTCCCCCACTCCTCCCCCTCACCTGTCTATAGAGTGAGTCTTTGCTGGCCAACTCGTTCTCCAGTTTGTCTTTTATGTCGTGGAGAGACGTCGCCTCCCTCTGGGCGCTCAGGTACCTGCAAAAAAAACAACAGAGCAGAGAGAGAGCAGTGAGCGGGAGGACGCTTTGCAGGAAGGCTAAGAGATTTCACAGAGACAAAACACAAACCTGCGTTCTAACGTGGTGATTCTCTCTTCCATGTCTTCCCTCTGACAGAGCGCCTGGAGGAATTGCAGAAAAAATGTAAAGATGCAGAAATAGGAAGCAGAGGAGAGCAGACAGAGAAAGTGGGATAGGGCAAATGTCAAGTTTACAAGTAGGTGTTGATCAAAGGGAATTCACTGAGCTCAAACGGCTATTAGCTGAAGAATGATAATGACTGGTTAATAGTTGTTGTTGACAGCTTTCAGAGGCACCCACTTATGCTGTTGCACAAGTCAAAAAGAGACGGAGGGGGGAGGGCAGGGGGGAGATAAGAGAGAAGTGAGTGAGGAGAAGCAGTTAGACAAGAAGACGTGAAGGGAAAAAGGTTCTCTGGATCGATTCTCCAAAAATGCCCAAGACAACTTTCACTCCACCACCAGCACAGTGACTGGCACTGTCGCCATGGCTACAGGGGTAGAGGCTCTGGTGCGTACAGTAACAGCCGCCGCTGCCAAGTAGGCAAATGGCTTTGTAACCATAGCAAACTGTTACATACTTCTGCGAGTACAAGCAAAATAGACTATGTGTGCCAATGGGACAAACACACACATTATTGTCTGTCAACAGCTCGGTGGCGTCTCACCTCTTTCACATCCCGCTGTAGTTTCTGGTTGGCCTCCTCCGATCGGGCCAGCTCCCTCCTGGCGGACGTCAGCTGCTCCTCGATCTCCCCGACCTGCCGGGAAAGCGAGAGTGTGGGGATACAAGGCTGAGCGAGCACACGTCACTTTCTGTCCGTTTAGCATCTGCTGGCGTGCGATATTTTGTTTGTTTTGCTGAGCGCATTAGACCATAGGAGTGTCCCCGAATCGAGTACCTGTCTGCACATGAGGGCCAGTCGCTCTTTCAGCTGTCCCAGCTCTGACCTCTGTCTCTCTATCTCGCCCTCCCGCTGCCTGTCGATGTCCCCGTCATCCAGGATGGACGATGGTCCGTTGGGAAGCCGCTGGATAAAGAGAAAAGGATGACTTTAATTAATGGTGCAGAAAGAACCATTACATTGCTACAGTATGATCCACCTGGGTTATCGGGACACATCATGTGTCCTCTGTTTTGACTTGTCCAGACAAAAACATCTACTCGACACATTGGCATAAACTTCTGTCCTTTTGGTTCGGGGGGGTGAACCTTCAGAGATGCCCTGACTTCTCTTCTTACACTACTGTGACGTTTGTGCTTTGAAGTAATGTGTGTGTCTCAACTCAAATAGTGGATGGACTGACAAATCTGTATGGCTGCTTCTAAGGATTATTTTCACTGTGGGTTAATCTGTTAATTATTTTCTTGATGAATTGATTGTTTGGCCTATAAATGGGTAAAAGCCCAAGATTACGCTAATAAATGTTCTGTTTTGTACACAACCCAGAAATATTAAATTTACTGTCATAGAGGAGTACAGAAATTAAAATAATGTTCAAATTTAATCAGAATTTTTGACTTTTTTTCTTAAAATATTACTCAAATGATCAATCAATTATCAAGTAGACGGCAATGAATATAATCGTTGAAAACTAATTGATCAACTGGTTAAAAGTCGGAGCTCTAAAAATTTGATTCAGATGTTTACGTCCCTCTCAGGATGAACTGTAATCACTTTCCCTTCTCTTTCCATCTAGCGCCATCATCAAATCAACACTTTTTCATGTCCAGTAGTTTGCTCTATGACCAAATACCTGCTAAACTGATGCCATTCCCATCAGCTGTGGACAACACAAGTAACTTTTGTTTATATAAGTAAGTCACAAATTTGCCTTAAGAGGCTCTTGATCTTTACAGCATAAAACATCCCTCTAACACACTAAACTAGAATGGTGGGCATGGCTATCATTGTAAATGCTAAACAACAGCATTCAGCATCACATTCTTGTTGACAGTTGTGCAAGTTACTAAAAATTAGCGATTAGTTACTAGTTACTTCCCTTAATGTTAGATCATTAATGTTAGATCATTAAATATTGGGAAAAGGGTGCGTTTGTCGGCTATGATCAAGACAAAAGTAACAAGTTAACTGTTTAAAATTTCATTGATTGTAACTGCATTAAATAATTTGAAAAAGTAATTTGTTTCATTTTTAGTTACCACGAAAAAAGTGAATTACAGTACTTCTTTGTAAGGTGTTACTCCCAACAATAATCAGACACTGACTCTTTTCCCATGATGGCGCTCATCTTACCCGTGGTTATTTTGGATTTTCAGGTTTCTTCTGCTAAAAGCACTGAATGCATGAAATGTGTTGGTCACTCAGTGCGAATGTCAAAGCAGTAACAGTGAGGGATTTTCATGGTGACACGTTGAAACCAATACATCTCTGCTCGCCCAGCAGAGATGTAGAGCTAGCATCCTTATTTCGACTTGAAAAATGTGATTTGATTGTGTGAACCGTACGCTGATTAAATGTTTCGACTTCTGTGAAGCACCTATTTCTGAAACTGTATAAGAAATGCATCCCGTCACCTCTTTGCCGTTGTCTAGTCCTTGCTGCCGCCGCTTGATTTGTTCCCTTAAAGACACAACCTAAAACAACACAGAGGAGAATCGTCAAGAAGACACTCTCATTATCAATTCACTGAAACCTGTGAAAACCAGCACAGAAACATGGACTCACCTCTTGAGAGGAGGACTGAAGCTCTTCCTCCAGGGACGCCACTCGCTCCAGAGCCACCCGTAGCCTTTCCCTCACCTTCTCATCCAGAGCTTTGTGGTGCTCAAACAGGGACTTAAGTGCTTTTAGGACCTCCACCTCGCTGGAGACCCCGGCTGGGGACTGGGCCTGCCTCTTCACCACGGTCATCCTCAGGCTGCGCTCGTGACGGGAAACCAGGCACTCCAGATGTTCGAGCAGCAGCTGGAAACACATGTGGTTCACATACAGTAAAACGTCTCCACAGTGCACCTCTTATCGGTTATAAACGGTCTCACACGATTAGAGTTCACATTTCATGGGGATTTCTTTTCAGAAAACTCGTGCCAAAAAAAATCAGACCAGAGCTGTAATTAACCAAATAAATAAAAAGATAATGTTAAACAGACACTTGGCGCAGACGTATTAGTGTACTGACCCGTGTGTTGTTCCTCTCCGCCTTCAGCTCTGCGATCTCCTCCTCCCTCTCCAGCAGCTGCTCCCGGCAGAGGTTCAGCTCTTTGGTCAGCACTGCAAACTCCTGCAGGGTCACAAGAGGGAGCTGTTATTGACTCCGGGCTGCTGCATGAGGTCATGATCACACACACTCATCAAACTGTACCGATAAATGATTCTGTTGTGAAGCGCTCCGCTCTCCCTCTCTCCCAAAAACTGCCCTGTCTGCTTTGGTTGGCGACTTCCTTCATTTCCCAGAATGCCAGCAGAGGGCAGGTATAAACTTTGTTGCACTGGCTGGTTTCACAGGTGGAGAGATTAGAAACAAGTGAGCAAAGGAGTGAAGGTTCCAAGTTTGATATCTTATGGCTGCTTGTATGGAAGCCCATTTACGCCAGTGTGATGACAAAAAAAAAAAAGATTCTGTAAGTCATTATGGCGACTCATTTATCTCATACTAACTCATTGTTTTACAAACGTTTCTCATTTTTTGTAGACTAATTCATAATTTGGACATACTGAGTTATTATTTACAAAAGGTTTCTCATTATTTTGATATTAACTCATTATTTCTGAGATAATAGGTCATTATTTTTAGAAACTTTCTCTTATTATTTTTGATTCTAAATCATTATTTTGATTTAAGCCAGTATTTTGAGCGACTACATTGTTATTTTAAGAAACTTTCTCTTATTATTTTGATACTAAATCATTATTCTAAGGTACTACCTTTTTTTTCCATCCGCAAGTCATCTTTTTAATATTAGGTCATTATTTCGAGAAAGTGTCTCATTTTGAGATATTAAGTCATTGTTTCAAGACAGTTTTTTCATGGCATGGTATGGCATTATTTTGAGAAATTCATTGTTTTGAAAGTTACTCATTATTTTGACTTGAACTTATTACTTTGAGTCATTGTCTTTGAGAATGTTTCTCATTATTTTGTTACTAAGTCATTTTTGAGATACTAACTCATTATTTGCAGAAAGTTTCTCATTATTTATACTTACATTATTTAAACTTATTTTATTAACTTATTATCTTATCTTATCTAACTTACTTTGAGATAGAACGTAATTATTTTTTAATAAAGTGTCTTATAATTTTTTATTCTAAATCATTATTTTGACTTTTAGTCAAAGTTTGATCGAAGTTGTTATTTTGAGATATTAAGTCATTGTCTGTGAAAGTTTGTCATTATAATGACTTACAGGATTTTTTTTCTCATTGCACTGGCAGACATGGGCTTCCATAGGTCTTGAATCTGCACTGCCAGACAAAATGCAGTTCTTGTTACTTTTTTAATAGATTTCTCCCTTGTATGATTGATAAATGTTGAGTCAGGAGGTTTAAGACCAATAAATGAAGATCAGTAGAATTCTTTTACCAAACCTCATGGTCTCAGCATGCAGTTACCTCCACTTTGGCCAGTTATCCCAAAGAATGGCACCTTAACACCTTACTGCCAACATTTTCCGTTAACCCACACAGCGCAATAAACTACAGTGAACAAGTCTTGATTTCATTAGCGAACTCACAGTCAACCTCACAGACTTTCACTGCATTAAACAAACGTGCACAGACACGCAGCGAGGAAACCCCTCCACACACTACAATCCCTGCCATATCCACCACAGCGTTCACGGTTAACGGCCACCAGGAGTCTTAAACCAGGCCTCGATATAAAATCTAACAACCAGGTTTACTGCATGTGTTGCACCTGAAATTGGTTTAATTGCTCAATAACCACGACTGGCTGTGCGTTTGCCCGTCATTAAAACAAACGCTTGGAGGTTAAACAAGCATGAGAGGAGCTGGAGTGAATCCAGCGCAGTGTAATGTCTTACATCTCCAACTGACAGCAGTCCAGTTGAATTGTGATTTTGTGTAATTTAATCCAATTAGGTATAATGTGAGGTTAGCTACATGATAGTTATGATTAAAATCTGCTGCCTTTGGTCAAACTGAATGGTATCCATAGCAACAAATCAACAAAGAGAGGATGAGTGACACCATAAAGTCAAACTTTCAGCAGAGATTATTCCTTTGTTTCTGTAATCACAACCCTCCACTGAACACATGATCTTATGCACACATACTGTGGCACGACCGCTCGTCCGTGCACTGATTGTCCTCTCTGCTCGTGCGTGACGGTGGCGTGATACACATATGACACAGAGCACTACGCGTGCCCCGAATCATGCGTGTTTAAAAAAGAAATGCTTATGCAAAACAAGCAGTTAAAGGGCACCGATGCATGCGCGGCGCTGCTGTTATCTTGTGTTCCCGCTAATCAGTTTACCCACACGGCAGCAAACAGGCGCCTTTACCTCAACACCCTCTCCCAGCCAAAATGCATTAAAAAAAAGTACAGCATGTACAGTCTCTGACAAGCCTCTACATCTCATGTGCTCACTGGGCTGAATTATGGGAGGATGGAGAAAGGACGTGAAAGGAAAGGAGCTTATTTGAAAAGATGGAAGTAGGGAGGATCAAGGAGGAAATTGCTGCGTGCAGATGGCATGTACTGGGCCCAAAGGATATCATAATTCTGGGATTAATTTGCGAGAAAAGATGGAGTGAGATGGACCACCGGTACACTTCCTGGATTCCTCTCTTTGGGTTCATATTTGGTCGATGCACATCACCCTGCACTGGCATTCACCTCTTTTCCACTCTTCCTCCTTCATCCATTTCAATCTCCCCCGTCATGATCCACCACATCTAAAGCAGACTCTAGAAGCCACCTTATTAGTATGCAGCAATATGCAAATGGGCTTGATTTGTTAGTCTCTGTGTGTTTCATATCACCAGGTTTTTCTCTCTGTGTGTGCCATGCTGTGGCTCTCTCCATCCCTCTCTCCTATTTTCCTCTCTTGGCAACGTCTAACGTGCGCAGACGAACTCGCTGAACTCATCTACTGTAGAATGTATCACAGCACTCCATGTGTTCCTGTGTCTGCGTGTGTGTGTTTCTACAGATGTGTGCGCCATATTGATCTCCTCGCAGTGAGGTAATATTGCCCTTTAATGTCCAGTCACTCTGTGTGAGAGCGCGCGGCGCTGCTACATCTGTTATTTCGTTTTGATTTTTTTTTTTGTTGTTGTTTCCCGGTGTAGCGACAGAGAAAAATAGTGCACTAACAATGAGGGAGGCATCATCGGCGCCCGAGGCATCCAACAATGACTCCTGCCTGAAAATAGAGACGGAGCCCTTGTATGTTGAGTGGAATTACAAAATGATTAGCTCTCGGGCACGGGGATGTGGGATAATATAATAATTGGCTCCTGTGCTACAGGGGGCAAATGCAACATTTTGCCATCATCTCCAGGTTTTAGCTCAGACCCGGTTTGTGCTTCTCATGTGTTTCCATCACAAAGCTCAGCAAATTTTACAGGAAAATTTATAACGGCCTTTAAAAAGCCAAGATGGGCTTTTTTTGACAACCCTTAGTACTGCTCTGAAAGTATTTACAGAATCCTCAAAGACTGAAAAAATATTTCAACTGCACAATTAAAAGAGTTTTTAGCTTGTTTCTCATGTTGTGGCTGTAATTCATAACCAACACAGAGACAGTAGCTTGAAATGAAACCTCTCCTTGCTCAGTTTGTACAACATGACCCAAATTTAAAATTCTATTATGTGTTATGTTAGTATATTTAGATTACTTTCCAATCATTTATACTTTCATACAAAATAACACAATATTTTGCTCGTATTTTACAAAACGAGTAAGAACACACGCCATTTTCAGCTACCTGGATGGCAAATACAGTCTAAACTTTTTTTTTTGGTGCAACATATGGAACATATTTTCTTACAGAATGTTCTATTTGTAAAAGATAACAGGCTTTTTATTTTGGGGAAAGTCAGATGTTGATTTCTGTGACTTGCAAGTAATAATAATACAAAGGGGCATAAACTGCAGCAAATTTTAAATCAATTTTGTTAAAGTAGAAATTGATTTTTTTTCCCTTTAACTTATCATTATGAAGTAAATGCTGATTGTGCAGTTTAATAATTATAGAATAATGACGCCATCGGTGTTTAGATCAAGTTTGTAATGCACGAAATGCATGAAATGAACTCAATAAAAAAACACTGTTATATCTCAGCCATGTTTTACCTCGACGACCTTATACCACAGCCTTATTTTAGCTTCACATTTGCAGCATCATGTGAGGAGTTTTAACGGGAGAAAAGAAAGATGGTGTGGATGCTGGAGATGCGATGGTTTCCATCTGTGTTGCTGTACTTTAAACTCCCCAGCAGAACAATAAAGGAGTCAGACTCAGCGCCACCTGGACCGGCTACAACATTAAAACCCTGCTAACAGGTTAAGGCATCAATAATTCAACACTGTGAAAGGAACCATTTTCAATCGGAGTACTTTTGATACAGCACAACACTCTACCAATGATACTTGTTTACTTTGCTGAAGTTAGATTTTGAATGCAGGATTTCTACTTTTAATTTTTTAATTTTTTACATTTTGCTTTTGATGCTTTTTTTATACACTAAGAAAACTATTTTATTACTTTTCCAGCACTGCAGCTCACAGGGATGAAGTTTATCTGGTATTCTGGTGTTCTCTTGTTACATGTGTTTATAAGATTAGACATTTAAAACTATTTGTGTGCACAAGGCAAAAAAACCCTCTGAAGGATCATGTACTTGTAGGGCTAATTATGTTCACTGTATATATGTCCATATCAAGTACTTTAGGGCATGCATATTTTGTGAATATGGACTATTTTCTGTAGTTTTGTGTTTTTCAGTTTCGAGCTGAGCATACCTGTTTCATAACAGACTTTAGATGACAGAGAGATAATATAATACGACTACACATCCCTGGACTAGGGCTACACAACATGCAAAAAAAGGCATGTTCATTATTTGGCAGATTGTCATACAAGTTGCAATTTTACTTAGAATGGTAATTTTCACTTCTTTAAAGAAAATGATGATGATGTGATTTTTGCAAAGGTCTGCACCAAAAAAATCATTTCCTCTTATGTCTGGAGTATGATTTATAGGCTGGGGCATCTCTGTAACACCACAGTGCTACCTTTACTGTATTTAGTATGCTGTGATACATTACAAATTACAACTCCTCTGATTTGGATTTAGCACTTGGCCATATTGCTATTTCGGTAATATTTTGAGTTTTGTGCAGCCCTACCTGAGAGACAGTTAAGACTTTACACACATCCCAAACTATATTTGAATCTAGCAGCTGAGGGTACTAGGAGCATTAAGGGAACAGTTGATTGTAACCACACACCCACGTGCCAGCATGTAGAACCAAAAAATAAACAGCAGATTCTTACCAATACTTCCATCTGTTGCAGCACAACCTTCACCCAAACTATTACAACTAAAGCTAAAAGCTAACAGTCTTTTTTCTTGCTCTAATGAAAACATAAAACTGTTTTCTTAAAACAGCTTTTTGCCAATGCAAATGTTTGTGAGTAGATATTTGACATACGGGTCTGGTTATTCAATAATCATGTCCTCTATTTACCTCAGTGTTAATGCTTCAGTCATGCACGTACTTCAATGTGCGTCTGCATGCGACTGTAGGACGTGAATGTATGAGGCAAAACATATGCGAGAGATAATGACCATCATGCGTTGCACTCAGATACTAAATGTATTTCACACTATTGTTTCAGCTCATGGCTGAGTCTTCAATTTGGGGTTAATTGCTCCTCTGAGTAAAATTTGGGATGCACATATGCTTGTCTATACGTTCCATAATTCAATGCCATTAACCCTTTGAAACCTGGATCGACATCAGTTTTCTCGTGCTGTACTTAGACGTCTTTTACAAACATTTAAACCTTTAAAATGTGAGCACATGTCTGACAAAAACACGTGAAAAAAGGCAATCAGCAACTTGGTATGAAATGTCCTGCAATCTGCAAAAAATTAGCGAAGGGTGACAAGAACATGACCTGAAAATTAGTTAAAAAAAAAAAAAGACAGAGAATTGTTAGAAAACTGTCAAATAACTAATGAAAAAAATCCAAGATAACTATAATTACATAATTATCTTATATCATTATTTTTATTATTTATATTTATTAATTTTATTTTACTTTAGCACTTTTTGCAGTTCATGTCCTGTTTTTGTTCTTTTATTTTTTCATTGTTTTGGCTCATTTCAGGTAATATTCTTGTAGCTTTTTACTAATTTCTTGCTATTTTTTGAGTCATTTCTTGAGTTGCTCGTTGCCTGCCTCCCATGTTTTAGAAAGCAATCATGACAATTTGCTCAAAAGGTTTAAGATATGACTGAACTTGTCCTTTCAGGCCAGTTGAACAGATAACTTTCTGATGAAACCTTCAGTCTGACCTCGACACGGTAAAACACTAACATGACCTCTGTCAGTGGAAGTATGATAACAATAATATCCTCTTACAGGCATGGGCGGATTACAAGACAATGGGCTCCTGGGCACAGATTTGCAAAGGGCCCCATCACCACCCCTACACAGGAGCAAGACACACAGACTTTGTGCACTGTACAATCTGAGAAATTGATCTTAAAATAATCTTCAAAACCAACACTTTGAAAAAGTCAAAATAACTTTAAATCTTAGTTTTTGTTTACTTTATATGTAAGTGTTAAGTCCACTAAAAATGTAGCTGTATTTACTTAATTTTGTTGAGTTGTTGCAACATAAAAATGAAAGGGAAATTACCTTGCTCTGTCTAAGTGTTAACAACTTCAGTAAACCAAGTTAGTCTGACTTACCTTGATCATGACACAAAAGATTTTGCCAATAATGAAGTTAGGAGATCTGCGAGTTCGGTTTTAACATGTTTTAAAAAATACAAATATGACTAGTCTGCAACCAGCAGAAAACACATATATAGCACAGTAAACTTGGTTTACTGAAGTTGTTAAAACTTAAAAAAGATTGATTTAACTTTTTCATGTTGTCATTTTTAAGTTGCAACAATGCCACAAAGTTAATGCAACCAAATCTTAGGTAAATTTAATAATAAAATATAAAGTTAACAAATTAAGATTAATAGTTGTGTTCACTTACATTTTTAAAGGCACTTGCTTTTCCAGATTTTTTAAAAGTAAAATCAACTTGGCAGATTTTACAGTGTGGTGGTTTTGTGTCTCTTTGTAGTTGTTATGCATCTTTTTGGAGGGTTGTTCCTCTTCCTGGTTGGTGCATTTTAATTTGACATTTTGCTAGTGAACACCAGGGGACTCCTGAGACTTGGGGCCCCTGGGCCTGTGCCCGGTGGGCCCTTTCAGTAACCCATCCATGCTTACAGTGATGGGGAGGCTGGATTACGGACAGATGGGCTATAGACTGATGAGATGTGTGTATGTGTGTAGCACTGAAACAGCATTATGAGATTCTTTCACCTCCTCCTTGACCCCCCCCTCAGTCACTGTACCTGTGGTAGGGCGATGGACAGCTGCCTCTGAAGTGACTCCTTCTCGTGGCCCAGCTCCCTCAGACGTAGGTGCGCCGTCCCCAGGCTGTCCTGGGTTTCCCTCAGGCTCTCCAGCAGCCTCTCCCTCTCCGTCAGCATGTTCACCATTAGCGACTCCAGGTTGCCCGTGCTGCCTCCCTCATCACTGCCGCCGCCAGCACCACTGCGTGGATCCCTGCTGCCGTAGCCCCCCATGCCTCCCATCCCTCCTCCGCCCATACCTCCACCGCCGCCCCCCGCCGGGGAAGACGAGCCGCCTCCTCCGCCACCGCGCCCGTCCTCCGAGATGGTGGGCATCACCTCGCACATCATCTTGAGGCCTGGGTGTGAGAGGGGTTATCTGAGAAGCTGTCTAAGGTCTGGTGGACCACTGGCTCGTCATGAAACGGACGTCAGGTTAGGAGGTGTCTGTCCTCTCAAGCTGATTGGGTGGCAGGCAAGAGACAAGTGCTGAGGGGAGGACGGACAGTGAAAGAAAAGTGTGGGACGCAAGATAAGTTCCGGTGTTTGGAGGGAACAGTGTGGGGTGACGGGGGCTGAGTGGGGGTTAGGGGGTGGGGTGGGGTTGCAGGGGTAAGAGGGAGAAGTGCAAGTTTGGTGGATGACCTCTGACCCCTGGCCCAGGCTTCACTGAGATGAGAGACAAACCTGGAGAAGAAAAAAAAAGAAGGGGAGAGGACATTTTTAGGCAAATGTGTAAGTTAAAATGATGGAGGAACACATGATGTCATAGTAAAGCCTGTATTACGCCACCAGGTTATGATCTCTCATACCATCACACATGTGATACATCTTCTCTCTCTCTCTCTCACACACACACACACACACACACACACACACACACACACACACACACACAGCTCTCCTCCAAACCTCAAAGACAGAATAACCATTGCTGTTGCAGCACAGCTCTCTCTTCCACTGACTGGCATCGCGATACTCAAACGTCTGGAGTAATTCATCCATCAGTGCATGTCTGGGCTCTATGAATCCGTGCGCCCATAGTCATCATGATGGTGAAAATGAATACGCATGATGTACGGAAATGAGTCGTGAATGGTGGCTTTACCTCACGCAAACACAGAACAAGTAGAAGGGCCTGTAGGTAGCAGAAATATGCGGCGCTGTTTCATACATTCATGTGAAGAAGGGAAAAAAGGGTGTCATCATGAATTGTAATTACGGGCTGTATCCAGGAGGAAATAGGCTTCTTTCTCCGGAAACCATCTGGAAAAAAAATATATTCTAGGGTCTTGTTATCCTCGGGGTGTCAGGATGGGAAATTAGTTGCTGTCTTAATAAAATAATTAGCTTAAATATGAGGAAAAACAGCATTTTTTAATGCATATAGGGCTGTGCAGGATAGCCTCACATCGCTATCACATCATGGTAGGAGGTGCCAATCACGCTGTAAATGATGTAGGCCTAATTAACACGCTCAATCACCAGATAGCACGCAATTGGATTATTTTTCAAGATGTGATTAACCCAAATGTCGGAAAATAGTGCGCCGCTTTGGCTTTATTCCGACTGCAAGGCGTCTATTTCCTATCAACACCCCACTGCCCCCCCTCCCTCCCTCCCTCCTCACACCACCCCCACCCATAAAAACAGCTGGACGGTCTACCGCACGCCTAGATCCGTGTGCCCGAGCATCACGGCGGATTTCAGCCGCCGCCGGACGGTCGATGTGTCTTACCCTCTCCATGATCGACAGAGAAAGGAAGTGAAGGCGCATCGGAGCCCGGTTCACTCCATCGGAGCACCTGAGAGACGGAGGCTGCAGCTTATCCCCGTTACAGCCCGGTTACCAGCCTGCCCCATCCCCTCCCTCCCTCTCTGCTGTGGGAGCGACGGCGCTGCTCAGCCGCTGCGTCAAATGGTACGCGCGAAACACGAGCTACATCCGGTGAGGACTTTCAGAGTAAAATCTGCAAACAGCTGGCCCGACCAAAGTGCCAGAGATATGAACGTGGAAGATGACAAACCAAAACATGGTTTTAACAATGAACAAATTGAACCCATATTTTTCATATGCTGAAAATTTGCACAGCCCAGCTAAACACATGGTTGATATATATGGGCATTTTAATCACCTACTTATATTCATTTTATTATGTTTAACTCTCATTTTAATTATTGATTAGATGTGATAATTACGACGGAGGATTAGGGCCACATTAAGGGAAAAAAAAATAATTATTTACGAGATTAAAGTCATTAGTTACGAGAAAAAACTCATTATTAACGAGAAAAAAGTCATTATTAATGAGAAAAAAGTCATTATTTACGAGATTAAACTCATTATTAACGAGAAAAAAAGTCATTATTAACGAGAAAAAACTCATTATTAACGAGAAAAAAAGTCATTATTAATGAGAAAAAAGTCATTATTTACGAGATTAAACTCATTATTAACGAGAAAAAAGTCATTATTAACGAGAAAAAACTCATTATTAACGAGAAAAAAAGTCATTATTAATGAGAAAAAAGTCATTATTTACGAGATTAAACTCATTATTAACGAGAAAAAAGTCATTATTTATGAGAATAAAGTCATAATATTCAAACCTGCTGCTTTTGGAGACACTTGTTAACATGAGGCTACGGAGGATTTGGTTGAGTTGTATTTTAGGATAGGTTTCACAAACAAGGAGATACTTAATCTTTTGGCACATCAGCATCACATTATCATAAGTATCAGAACTTTAAAAAGAATATGCAAGAAATTGCATCTTTTCCGGCGAAAGAACCAGTCGGACTTGGAGGATGTTGCTGCTTTTCTGGAGGGGGAAATGGCTGAACTGGTCAACTGCAGGGTTATCGTTGGATGCATATACGGGCTATTCAGAGGGGTTTCGTTGTGTCTCAAGAAACAAATCCTCCGTAGCCCTCATTTTGACAATGGTCTCCAAAAGCAGCAGGTTTGAATATTATGACTTTATTCTCATAAATAATTACTTTATTCTCGTTAATAATGAGTTTAATCTCGTTAATAATGACTTTTTTCTCGTTAATAATGAGTTTAATCTCGTAAATAATGACTTTTTTCTCATTAATAATGACTTTTTTTTTCTCGTTAATAATGAGTTTTTTCTCGTAACTAATGACTTTAATCTCGTAAATAATTTTTTTTTTCCCTTAATGTGGCCCTAATCCTCCGTCGTAGGATAATGGACCTATCAAGTATTGACGTAAATACCATATTTATATATATATAATTTCACTACACACAACCAACATTTTGTGTCTTTTCCAAAACTTTCTATGAATTTTACCAACTCTATGACATCTCCAGGCCTGGAAAATGTGGTCTCAACATTATATTACAATTATATAACTTAACATTTTATTTCACATTTATATATAGGGTTTTTTTCATTATTATGTTATTATTGTATTACTTATCATAATTCCTTATTATCATAAATTCTTTTAACATAGCCCTAAGCCTGAATCTGACTGCATTTGGGCTTGAACATGTGACAAGTAAAACCACTAAGTCTTGTTAAAGTCACCAAAGAACAAGTTTTGATGTTTATTTTTATCCAAATTGTGTTATACTCTTACACTGAGCCAACTTGATTTGTAAAAGCCAAAAGGATGATAGGAAAAAATAAACATGTAGTGCTTATATTTTCAGGGAAGTTTTAGTTCAAGTGTTTACAATACACATAAACATTAAGAATTTTATTCTGAAGACAAACAATACTTCCGGTGTGCTTCCTGATATTTGTGCGTACCTTGACGACTTGCCATCGTTTATCTTCCCTCATCTCTCCTCCTCAGTGAGATGTTGGGTCTTAAAGAAACAAGCTCACACCGGCTGTCACCACGCCAAGTCCTCACATCCTCATTCTCACTTCTGACTGCATTTCTCTGCAGTTTTCTACCTTTAAACACAAAACCAAAACACATAATCAGTTAGAATTATTCCCTTGACTCATTCTCGCTGTGTGGTACCTGAAACTTGCTGAAATTGTTTAACAATAGCACCCTCTGGTGGCTCAACAAAGGAAAAGCATCGCACTGCCACCATAGGGTTTTAGGCTAGATTTTCAACAACCATCATGGATTCATATGTTTTTTTGTGTAACTGAGGAGTATGAGAGGGTTTTTAAAGGTCACAGTCAGCGGTAAACAACTTTAAAATGACCAGAATTTTGATTTTTGTGAAAGGTTTCCGGTACAGTGACTCGTTTGGGGTTTGTTATGGAGATTTAATTATTTTATTAAAACAATTTGAATAAAATGTTGACAATTTCTTTCTTTACGATTAAATCACCCGCTTCTTCTGCCAGTAAAAATGCACCAGTCACCATCACCAGCCATGAAACGTTTGGTCTGTCAGCCAATTAGATCGCAGGGGAGGCGGGTCTTAAAGGTAGTGACGGAAGGAGAGGGAAGAGGGAGGTGGGGTGAAGGTGACGTAATGCCCTCTTCAGAAAGGCTGATGCTCAGTCGAGCCGCCAGTGAGATTCAAAGTGCATCTAAATTACATTTGGGGAAAAAAGTAAGAGACAAGAACAGAGGGGAAAACATGAAAGTCTGGGATTATAAACAAATTACAGCTTTTACTGGATGAGTTTTAATACTTATTAACTGTTTTTAAGAATAATGTTGAATTTATTCGACAAAGAGCAATGTTAACACTTACAATATTGTAAAAGTGATATTTGTCAGCTTGTCTGAACAGAATTAGTCTATCAAAATCACCTGCAAGTGCTCCTTAATAATCATACTGCTGATTTTTTTGCCTAAACCTACTTAAAAATTCACTACCTGCGCTCTGTTTATTTATTGCACTAAACTTTATTTCTCATATTGAGAGATGACCACAGAGGACAGGGAGCATGCACACAGTGTTCTTTCTTTCTGCAAAATGTCTCTTTCTGAGTAAAGTCTATTATCGTCTGTTATACAGACCTCAATGACAAGTCATTTGAAATTGAAAAAAATTTCACAAGAGATCAGAACAAACAGAACTGAATGAGTTCTGTTTCTAAAACAGCCAAAGGAGGAGGCACACTTTGCTCTCTGAGGGACTGCACAAGTCACAAAGGCCACCGTCAATGGATAAGGAAGAACTATTTTTTACCTTTAATACTTAAAAGTATTAATATTGCTATCAAGGAATAACACTTCAATAACAGAACATATCCTGTTATTAAATTTCATTTAACTTGAGCTGTCGTTACAGTAAAATCTGTTATAAAAGTGAAATTACTCTTAGTGAAGAACTTTGCAAAAAAGAAGTCTTTCTGCAAAATAGCCAGAAATATTTAAAGGAAGAAAGAGTATCGTCATTAATGTTCACAGACTCACAATGTGGAAGTTTTCGAGTAAAGTGTCATTATTTCTAAGTATCTGAGCAGAGGTACCTGAGCACAGTACACTCGCAGGATCACACTGCATCGTGCTCTCCTGCCATGACGTCTTAACAGAGCCGCTGACAGTGTGTTGACAGTTTCAGTGCCGCCTCTGCTCACAAACAGTTGAAATGTCAGAGCTCCTGTTGTGGATGAAGACCTCTGCAGACCAACAGACACAACACAACACCGAGCTGTTAGAGCCCCCACAGGGAGCACAGCCTCACTCGGAGTTCACTGGAAATCCCAGCTCCAAGGACGAACACAATCCCACCACATGAATAACAAATGCCTGTGTATAATTATTTCTTCTGCTTTTATTTAATTAAGTGTAAGTTTAAATATACACTTCAAACTTCAGCTTAGTTTTTCCAGATTTCTGTCAGATTTCTTTCAATTCAAAAAAGGCAGTTTGAAGTTAGTTTTGTTTCTATTTCAGCATACAAAAATGGCTTTAACAGCAAGTTTTTATCCTAATTCTAATTTGTAATACTCTTGTTTGAACATTAAGCATTATTAAAGCATCTAAACAGATGTCACACTTTTGCATTATAGACACACTAATTCTGTACCTTGGCATACGATTTGTATCTGTCAACATCAGCTATAAACTAGAAATACCACCAGTCAAGTTTCACTTGCAGTTTACGGTATGATGTTACAGTGAAGCTAACCTTTGACCTTTAGGATATAAAATGTCATCAGTTCATCATTATATTCCATTAACTACTTGTGATATTTTGTCATAATTAGCATATGATTTTTTGAGTTATGGCCAAAAACATGTTTGCGAGGTCACAGTGAACTTACTGACCACCAACTTCTAATCATTTTATCGTTTGAGTCCAAGTGAACATTTATTTTAAATTTTAAAGAAATTCAGTCAAGATGTCCTTGAGATACTGCATTACCAAGAATGTCATGGACAGGGTCACCGTGACCTTTGACCACCAAAATCCAATCAGGTCCTTTTCGAGTCCAAGTGGTCGTTTGTGCCAAATTTGAAGAAATTACTTTTGAGTTTGAATTACTTTGAATTCTGGAGATATCGCGTGCCTGAGAATGGGACGGACATGCAGACCATGGACTGTTAAAGTATGGACATACAGCCCGACAACATAATGCCCAGAGCCACCGCTATCACTGGCAAGGAGCCAAAAAAAAATCAATTTTGGAACCTCCCAGTATAATTCCACTGCTGACTCTGGACTGATTGGAGGATTGGCACTTTTTTCACCAGGAGTGTGCTCTGTAATACAACGCTTAATTGGCAACAGAATAAAATATAATGCTTAAGCTGTTTTGCACCTGAATTTGTGCTAAAACAAAAGTGTATTAAATGAATTGTCTGGAAAATGTACATTTATACATCCATAAAGTGCATCAGTCACACACTGTATTTGCTTCTATATACACATAACATTTCAAAATAATTGTGCTCTGCTGTGTCTAAATTCTGGGCATTGCATTGTAATAAACACTGACTTGATGATCTGGGCGGCCTCCTGAAGACGTCTTTATTTGGCTGATATGACAGCGCTGACTGACAGCAGGCAGCTGCACGGACACCAGGAGAGGAGGGGCCCCGAGGGGTCACGGCAGGTCAGCGGGTTAGAGGAATGCTGATAGGAATGCCCTGAGCGGCAGCCAGGGGAGCATCTCGTCAGCAGGACAACAACAAGCATCAGCACGTCCCCGGGGAGCCATGACAGTGGACAACAGGCCCAGTGTCTGCAGAGACACACAGCGACCCGGAGGAAGAGCAGGAGCAGGAGCAGGAGGAGGAGGAGGAGGAGGAGGAGGCTGGGAGCACAGAAATACATCTTTACAGGGCGACATACACATCCACTGTCCAAACTCACTATCTAATCTCCTACATTCATCATGCCATGCTGTAAATAACTGTTTTATGGTTATATCAAATGATTATTCATTCTATTCTTTTGTACACTGTTAGAGTTTATACCAAATTACTCACCTTTGCTTTCATACAAATACAATATTTGCATTAGGTTACGAATAACAGATGTTACATCAAACATTTGTATTGTAGAACATTTCTATAATTTCAGGACATTTCTAGGACTTTAGGATGTTTCTTGGACTTTAGGATGTTTCTTTGATTTTAGGATTTTCGGACATTTGGGCTTAGCTAGGACCTCTGTCAAGAGGTGCGGGGGATCCTCCACTGGCACTTTTTCTGATAAACAAGCTCTTTCTTGATGCTGTTTTATGCACTCTGGCACTTAATGTATACTAAAAGTACATGAACATTTCCACATATCCAACATATTTTTATTGTGAATGATAAAATGGTTGGGGGGGCCAGCCAGCACCCCATAGGGGGCCAGATTTGGCTTGGGGGCCGTAAGGTGAGTATCACCTCTGTAGGACCCAACATGTTCGGAATTGCATGTTATAATGCTTAATACAACATTTAGTTTTTGTTTTTCAACATTAGATTTTCTCTCCAGTCTTTTCATTCATAGTAATCATTCAATTATCTTGCAAGGCAGAAAAATCAGTGTGGAAATTAGCTCCTCATTTTGCATTTATATCAAACAAGCCTTGTTTAATGAGAGAACTTCACCGTGAGCTCAGAGTTTTGTGAAAAGAAGCTGATTTCTGACTGACCTGTGTGGAAGAAGATGCCTGTCTCCAGGAGTACAACATCACACGACATTGCTGTGCTATGAGAGGAAGCAGGGAGAGTGAAATTTTACAAGTGAAATTTCTCCCGGCCAGTGTCCTCCAAATAAATAGAGATAAAGAAGTTTATTGGTTTCGAGGCTTTAAATTAAGACTTTATTTGATGATGTTAGTGATATTACACTGAAGACCCTGCATTAATGAAAACTTCACAGAAACGGAGGATTCCTGAAAATACATACACTGTTATTTAGAGATCTTTAAATCTAATGTCGACCACAGAGATGAACACACAGTACAATATGTCATGATTCATGAAGTCAAGTCTGTCTGAATGTATACACACAGTTCACGTTATTTAGCTTGTGGAACCCATCTGGCTATCTGTGTCAGTGCAAATCGGAGTGAGCGTGTGTGTGTGTGTGTGTGTGTGTGTGTGTGTGTGTGTATGCGTGCGTGCGTGCGTGCGTGTGTGTGTTAAGGCTGTCAGAGCGTGCTGCGTTAAGTGTGTAAAGGCAGATTCTGTGGAGGCTCTGCGGGCAGATTATTCTGGGCCTCGGCTTGGTGCTCAGCTGGGACTTTTGCCTCTGTAAGAGAGAGAGAGAGATTCACTTTATAAAAACAATCACAACAGAAAGCTACATTCACAAACACACATATCACTCACATCACAGATTGTTTACCTTTATCTTCCACTTTTTGTGCCTCTGGTTGGAACTGGAGTTCTCCATTAGGACCCGCAGGAGGCTGCCCATCTGCCGCCTGCTGTTCCTTCTGTCTCTGGGACATCTCTAACACTGCCTGAAATAGAAAAAAGTGCAGCTAAATGATTATCTCCAAATGCTTCAGTGTTACCACAGGCTGAAAATTGACTATTGAGTGGCTATAATTCAAGTTTGACCCCTTTCTAGCTGTGTCAAATGATGCACTCTTTGAGTCCAGGTATTGATGATGCCATGAGTGACGTGCTGAGACAGTTACCTGCTGGTACTCTCTCCTCTGGGCCTCCAGGGCTTTGCCTCTCTCCTTCAGCAGTTCCTGCTGCTGACGCAGATTCTCTGCCTTCCTCTTCAGCTCCTCCTCTTTGTCTCTGAGTTCAGCCTCAAATCGCTGCAGCTCTTCCTCCGTGTACACCGGCTTGGTTTCCAGAGTCTACGGAAACAGCATGGGAATGGATGTAATAGAAAGAATTCACACTGCTATTTAAATGTTATGGGTTTGTAAAGGCTAAACATTCTTCATATTCATGTATGTAACCTCATCAGTTGGTCCTACTTCTGTTGTCTCAATTTACAGCATGGAAAAAAGCTGAGAAGTGCTTAAAATGATATTCACAAAAAATTCTGTAACATAATTTTAAATACATAATTATGATAATTCTAAATATAGTTTTACCCAGGCTTTTAAATTTTTTTCTCCAGACATTTTACCTTGCTTTTTAGAATAATTTCCTAAATCTAACAATTCCTTGCAATTCGTGGAGCATTTCTTACAATTTGCTCATGCCTTTTTCCCCATGTTTTTGAAAGAAATCGCACCAATTTGCTCAGAGTTCAAACTCTAAAATACTTGTGAAAGGAGTCTAAAAACAGCACAAGAAAAGAGATGTCACTCCAGGTTTGAAAGGGGTAAGAGACCTATGACATAAAATACGTCAGCAAAAACCCCCATCACAAATTTTGAAGCTTTCATGTCTTAAAAAAGACAGTTTGTTAACAAGTGGCTAAAAGAGACTTCAGAACATCAAAACGCCAATCCACGCAGAACATGGCATTATAACCTCTTAGCAGCGGCCGTGGGACCGTAGTGTCATTTGTTTTAGCCCAGCAAAATCTTTTTTCCTCAGACAATTGCACTGAGGTTTCAAAAATCCTGAAAATGGTGTTTATTTGTGTGTGTGATCTTACTGAACGAAACGTGTAAGCATCATAAACATTTGTTTACCACAGAGCTTACTTTCTGCAATGTTCCAAAATCCAATGGAAAAATCCCATGGGCTTTTTGACGAGGGAACCAGGGCAACATTAGCTTCCAGTCTGGCCTACGGAAAAACGTCATCCCTGCGGCACTCTATAGCTGCTACAAGCATAGCACCAGAATCTCTGACTGAACAGGAAAAATGCATTTTGGGTATTGTAGGCACTATGTTTTAAAGAGGAATGTGTGACACAAGAAAGATGATACCTCTGGTTCTGTCTCATCGATTTTGATCCTTTTCTCTCAACTGTCCCTCCTAAGTCCAGCAGTGTTATAGGAGTGCAGTGCTTAATTACTCTTTAATTAAACCCAACATTACTCGACATTTCTTCTATTCACAGCCGCAACTTTTGGGAGCAGCTCCAAGTCTGCGAGTTGATGAAGGAGAGAATATAGTACTATTTAACTTCACCACCCACATTTTCCCAGCCTGTCCTGGGATTTCAACCACAGACCCTCCAATCGCCCACCCACTCCCCCGACCTTCAGGCCACCTCTGGGCTCTTTACCTCCCACTCTTTGGGATTACTGAACTCCTTCTTCTCGGTGGATTTAAGGAACTCTTCCAGGCTGACGAGACGATCTTTATTTGTGTCCACCTTGTAACACAGAAACGTTAACAGTCAAAGTGCAGCAGTGAGGAAAAAAAAGGAGCGAGTGACTCATGGCATTTGATGAAAACAAGAGGTCAAAGTAAATACTTAAGACTCACATTCTTCATGATATGCTCCCTCATCCGCAGCCTCTCTTCCTCCATCTCCATCATATCGTCCTCCTCGTTCTTTGGGTCGTAGACCTTCTCCAGCTGGAGGAGGAAATGAGCAGATGTTACCGTGCTGCTGTGCATATCGCTGCTGTCAGGTTCAAAACTTTCACTTTTAAAAAAGTCTGCGGGAGCAAAGGCGAAACAGCTGTATTTTCAAATAGATGAGCAACCATTTTTGATTTGCTGTCATGAGATTTTAAAGAGTAAAACCTTGATTTTAAAACCACGGTGTGCTGTAGGTTCCTCACCTCTTTAGTGAAGAGAGCCTCCAGTTCCTGCTCATCTAAAACACCATCTTCATTTGTATCTGAACAGAGCAGCGAGGAACGTAATTCATATTTATTCATATCATAATGAAGGACAGGGGTTAGAAGCAGAGGCGTCACTCACCGTGCAGTTTAAAAAATGTTTTGGGGTTGAACTCCTGAGGATCCAGTCCGTCTGTCTCCTCCCAAACTTCCCGTAGCTGAGCGACACTACCCTGAGTGTGGGGAAAAAATGGAGGAATAACACGTAAGCGAGCTTCACCTCCACTTGTTTCACTTTTTTAACTTCTTTAAATCGTTATCTAAAGAGTTTCACAGTTTGACTTCCACTTGTTTCCCCTGAAAACCAACAGAAGTGTCTACGTACCGGAGCATTAACTTTGGGGTGCTGGCGGTGTTTGTCCTTCATCTCCTGCATTCTCTTCTCCTCTCTCTCCCTCTTCTCCTGGTCCAGGCCCTTCAGGTACTCCCGTCTCTCGTGCTCCTTCAGCATCTCGTAGCGTTTGAACTCCTCGTGCCTCTCTGCGTCGTAGTTCTCCAGGTCTTTGGTGGCCTAGAGACAAAGAGCCGGACAGTTTTTCTTTTAAACTGCATTTATTGTTTTTCAATAATGTTGTACAAAAGAAACACTCCTCTATATGCATATACAAAAGCACACATAACAAGTATAATAACAGTAATAGCACATAGCAAAAATTAAATCAAGAAGAAGGAAAAAAAGGGGGAATTAAAACAGTCTAAAAAGGAGAGAATAAATTAAAATAATACAAAAAATTGTAATAAAAAAATAAACATTTTCAAGAATGTGATGGATATAATCTTAACTCTTGTCAGATTTCATATGATTAAAGTAAACTATAAAAGGCTGCCACATTTCATAAAATTTAATTTTCTCTAGTCC